>NC_056737.1:3355815-3570815 GCF_019279795.1 Protopterus annectens | reverse complement strand
GTATTAGATTTGGCAACTCTAACCATCCTAGCTGATTCAGGTTGATACAGTGATGAATTCTATAGGAGGACCCAGCTGCAAATCTGGCAATATTGTTGTAGGAGGATGAAAGTTTACTCAGATTACTTCTACACATTTTGGTATAGATAGGGGAGGCATAGAGCAGGGTAGAGATAAGGTGGGTGCGAGCAATGGTAACCCTGGCTGGAGGTGTTAGAAAGGGTTTGATTCTATAGAGGGAACCTAGTTTCTTGTTTACTGTTTTTATGGTGTTATTAATGTGAGGTTCAAAAGACAAGCTATTATCTATTAGTACTCCGAGTAGTTTGGTGGTTGGCTCAGGAGATATTATAGTTCCGTTATTTGAAGTAATAGTAAAGTTAAGTGGAGAGGTTCTGCGGGTGGGGGTAAATAGTAGCATTTTTGTTTTTTTGGCGTTAAGGATAAGACGTCTTTGTAGGAACCAGTTTTCAACTGTACTAAAGGTCTTTTGGGTTAGTGACTGAAGTTCTGATTGAGAAGTAGTAGAGCATATGAGTGTGGAGTCCTCAGCGTATTGGATACAATCTGCTTGTGGGATTACAGAATGGAGGTCATTTGTAAAGATGAAGAGAAATGGACCCAGTATAGATCCTTGCGGGACCCCTAGGGCAACTGGGAGGTGGGAAGATAAAGTACTTTCCCATAGTACAGCCTGTTGTCTATTATGTAGGTAAGATTGGAACCACTGTATAGTATGGGTGTCCAGTGACAGGTTTTTGAGTGTGTCTATAAGCAGTTGGTGGTTAATCATGTCAAATGCTTTAGACAGGTCAATAAATAGGGCTGAGGATAGAGTATCATTATTACATTTACTGTTAATATGGTTAGTGAAGGATAAGAGAGCAGAGGTGGTGCTATGAAATGGTCTAAAGCCATATTGACAGGGCGCTAATAAATTGTGATCAAGTAGGTAGGTTAACAGTTGTAGGTGAATACATTTTCCCATTATTTTTGCCAAAGGAAATAGAATAGCTATGGGCCTGTAATTGGACAACTCTTTGGAGTTACCACCTTTATGCAGGGGAATAATGTGAGAGACTTTGCAGATTAGAGGAATAGTTCCTTCAGAAATAGTTCTGTTAATGAGGAGCAATATGCTATGACTTTAGCAGCTTTTTGCAGGTAATAGATCAGCAGCGAGTGTAGTGGGTTTAAGTTTCTGTATGAGGTTAAAAATGAGTGAAGTGGGCACTGGCAGAAAATGAAATTGAGGAGGATTATTGGTAGAGGTTGCGGGAGAGCATGGGGTGCTAGGGGATAGCTGGTTGGCTAGGGATTGTATAGTTTCAGTGAAAAAAGTATTAAATGAGTCAACTATTTGGATGGGAGTGTTGTGATCAGAGCCATAGGGAGAGGGAGTACTTGAGCGTCCAGGGTGTAGGAGGTTATTGATACCTCACCAGAATTTTTGGGGATTATTTTGGTTGGTTTGTTGTAGCTGGTAGTAGTAGTTTCTTTTATTGGCTAATATGGCTTTTTTGTTTCAGTTCTTAGCTGTCTGAATTGCAGGTGATCTGAGGGGCTTTTTGTTGAGCGCCGTTTGGCCCATAGTTTATTTCTTTGGAGGATTTTTTGTTTGGTAGTTTTGGTGAGCCATGGTGCTGGTTTGGTTTGAATTCTAACTTGCGTAATGGGGCATGGCTGTCTAAAATGGATAGAAATTTAGAGTTAAAGTATTTCATAGCATTATCTATTGGGAGGTATTTCAGGGGTGACCAGTCACAGGTGCCTAGTTCAGCTTGAAAGTGAGCAGGATTAAAATGTTTGTTAGTGCGAATAGTTCTACAGATAGTTGAATTTGGGACTTCAGTTTTTGTTCTGATTAGATAGGTAAGCAAGTGGTCACTTATGCCCTCAGGGAGGGTGCCTGTTTTATAGTTTAGTTGGGGAGTATTAGTGAGTATCCAGTCAAGGGTACTAGTTTTGTTGTTAGTTTTATTGGTACGGGTAGGGGATGTTATAGTTTGGGTAAAACCATATAAGTTGATATGAGTAGAAGGCTGCTCAGATATGCAGGAGTTCAGTTAATGTCAAAATCTCCAAGTATAATGCTTTCTTGGGGGTAGTTGCTTGAGAGCCAGCTGAGGATAACCTCTAATGTGTTGATGTTATTACCTGGGGGAAGATAGACACATGATAGATATATGGCTTTGCTTTTGTTAAGCTGAACCTTAGAAGAATTTCTGCATTGTTGCAAAGTGGAGGTTTGGGGTCTAGCAAGGTAACTTGTAATCCATTCTTATAAAGTATGGCTACGCCTCCACCTTTTTTAGTGTTGCGGTCATGTCTTATGATATTATAGCCAGGGGGTAGAACTGCACTGTCTTGTATTGATGGTTTAAGCCATGTTTCAGACAGACAGAGGATGTCAAAAGAATGAACATCAATAAGGGCATGCAGGTGAGCTATTTTATTGATGCTACAAATGTTAAGATGAGCTATCAGGAGAGAGTTGGGGGGCTTGGTAAGTGTTTGTGAGATTGAAAATGTTGGTGTATCAGGCTGTGTAGCTGTGATGGTGGTAGGACCTGGGTTTGGGTGTATATCACCATCTAACAGGGAGTGGACCTGAACTTTTAGGATGAGTTGTAAAAGTTTAAAAATTAGGTTCTTCGTTTTTCTAGCTAGTGGGTTACAATGAGAGATGTGATGGAGTCTATGAAATTTGGCTGCCGAGTACTTAGCTGGGCTGGAGAGGTTGCTAAGACTGTGAGTGGAGCTAGGAGTAAGGATAGAGGTGTGTGTGTGTTATGGGTATGAAGTCCTAGGAATGTATGGTGTTCATAGAGAGCAAGTAGATAGGGAATGATAAGTATAGTTAGGAGTAGTAATAAAGGTAAGGGTTTGTAGGGTCCTTAGGCCATTAGTTTAGGTATTGGTGGTGGAATGTAGGGATATTTGTGGATAGAGTGATAGGGTAATGGATAATGGTAGATGAGTGATGTTTTTTAAGGAAGAGGAGATAGGGGTTAGTGTGAGAGTATAATAGAGGTGATAGCACTTTAAGGGGAGGAGTTAGAGGTTGGTCCTAGTGTATAGAGGTGTGGCAGTTAGTGTATAAGTTTAGGACCACTGGGGGTGGGTGGAATTTGGGAGCGGAGTGAGCCCGCAGGGCGAACGGAGCGGGATAAGCCACGAGGAATTCACCCAAGGAGAACAATCAGAGGAGCAGTAAGCAAAGGTAAGTATAGGTGGGAATGGTGAGATGACACAATGCCTTGATAATAGAATATACAGAGAGGATTGGTAGAGAAGAATATAAGAAGAAAGAGAGAAAAGAGTGGGAGTGTTGGCTCTTACAGGATATTGGAATCCGAGAGCCTGTAAGTTACTTAGTTAGTCAAAATGGAGGTCTAAAGGAAACTGTTGCCCTCTAGTGGACAAAGGCTGTATAGCAGAGGTAATATATATTGAGATAAAAGATGGCAGGGCAGTAAGTATACTATAAAGGTTGAATAGGATAAGAGTAAAATACCCGTAGTCTAAGGGGGGAAAGGGAGACGGGTATGGGAGCAGTTAGTAAAGGTTGCTGGCTGTCCTGGGTGGTGAGAATAAACTTACAACCTAGGATATCTCACACTAATTGTCTATAGACTTTGGTATAAAGTACATACTTTCACCTATTATTAAATTCCCTTGGAGACTGTTGCAGAGGGAAGGATAGGTTCAGTTCCTTAGTAAGGGGAAACCGCAGTATGTTGTGGATAAATGTTTTTCAGCAGGCAGGGCAAGACCTCCTTGCTACTGGCAAACCAGGTTGGGCAGCTGGAAATATACAGGGACAAGAGAGACCGTGGTAAGACACACAGAGAGATGAAAATAGACAGCTACACAGGCTTATTAAGTAGTAACTGGAACATAGTAGAGATTAACTTGCACATTAAAACAGTCTTGACAGCAATATTACTATGTCTCTATCAATGAAAACATTCAAGCAAGACACTTGTAAAACAATATAGCTCAGAAGCAATAAGGTTCAACTCAACATATAACTCTCTATCATGTTTTACATTTGATATTTATATATATATTTTTCTTTTAAGAAAGGAATGCTCCAAATGATTCCTCCATGTTTATACACATCGTTGTTAATTAGGCTAGTCAGTATAAGGTGTATAGGCAGAGGACGCTATGATTTCTGGCTTATATATAGTAACAGTATGCAACAGGAAATGCAGCTCTTTTTAACCATACAGTGGCAAACACCACCTTTTTTAATCCCTACGATGGTAAAATACAGAATCGCATATCTCTATACAGCAACCTTAGCAGTCGTATCAGGTCTGAAACAACGCTAAAACGCTTATAGTCAATAGAGTTGTTAGCATGCAGAGGACGCTATGATATCGGTCTAATTTAGAATTATGGTATGCAAAAAAAACAGTTTATAGTTTTAGTATTCGACAAAAGGTTAGCTCTTTTAAACCATACAGTGGCCAAAATCAGAGTCCTGTAGCTCTGTACAGCAACCATAGTAGTTGTAAAAGGTCCAAAGCATCGCTAGAACGCTAATAGTCAATGGCGTTGTTAGCGTGCCACAAAAGCATAACAGTCTATCCGGTACTACAAAGCTCCTAAAAACTACTCTACCAGACCGACTAATAAGGCTACATAAAAAGGCTGAACAGTAAACACGCTATCATTTTAGGTTGCATGTTAAAAAGAATCCTCTTAGCATATAAGCATAGCCGTTAAAGCATAAAGCAGAGCCGTTGAGTGTCCTAGCCGTAACCTCGTTCATACCCGAACTCCATGTGTAGTAAACGCTCTGAAGCTACGCCAGAACAGCTGGGGATAGGACACGCTACTCAAGTTCCCAACACAGTTGTTTTCAACCTGTCCTGCACGTAATTAGTATTTTACTAGGATATTATCAGAGTGGTATAACGCATTTAAACAAGACAAAAAGAAAGCTTACCTAAAAAACCCTGTTTACTCCACCGCCAGGACCGTACAGCACCCTAAGGCTAATTAGGAGAATAAAGATGGTGTCCAGAGGGAGCAGGTATATTTATAAGGTAAATTATGTCATAGAGGGAGGAGGGCAAGAAGAGTATGCATAGCAACAGGTAAAGACTAGATTTATCTAGAGCAATACACTAGACAGGAAAGGGAGGGGGTGGGTCCTGTGCTAAAATAGTGGATAGTTCATTCCTGATGTGCTAAAGATATAAGCTTATAGGGTAATACAGAGAGGGGAAGGAGCAGAGTATTCTAACCAGATAGAAGGTAGAAAGAGTAGGTGGAAAGAAAGAAAGAAGATAGTGTTCTATATTAACAAGGTCAGAGCCACCGAGGAGTTCACCCAAGGAGAACAATCAGAGGAGCAGTAAGCAAAGGTAAGTATAGGTGGGGATGGTGAGATGACACAATGCCTTGATAATAGAATATACAGAGTGGGTTGGCAGAGAAGAATATAAGAAGAAAGAGAGAAAAGAGTGGGAGTGTTAGCTCTTACAGGATATTGGAATCCGAGAGCCTGTAAGTTAAAGTTAGTCAGAATGGAGGTCTAAAGGAAACTGTTGCCCTCTGGTGGACAAAGATGGCAGGGCAGTAAGTATACAATAAAGGTTGAATAGGATGAGAGTAAAATATCCGTAGTCTAAGAGGGGTGAAGGGGAGACAGGTATGGGAGCAGTTAGTAAAGGTTGCTGGCTCTCCTGGGTGGTGAGAGTAAACTTACAACCTAGGATATCTCACATTAATTGTCTACAGACTTTTGGTATAAAGTATATACTTTCACTTATGATTAAATTCCCTTGGGAACTGTTGCAGAGGGAAGGATAGGTTCAGTTCCTTAGTAAGGGAAAACCGCAGTATGTTGTGGATAAATGTTGTTTTTCAGCAGGCAGGGCAAGTCCTCCTTTCTACTGGCAAACCAGGTTGGGCAGTTTCACTTATGATTAAATTGATTAGATTTGATTTTAATTGGATTATCAGATGTACTGTTTGCCCAAGAAAATTTATATAGTCTGCCCTAAAGATGTATTATAGTTGGATGTATAAATATAATAGGGCACTCGCAAGCTATTGCTCATGACACGCTTCCCTGCTGCTAATTGCTAGTGTTGGCAAGTGCCCTAACTTCCACTAACTCCATCCCAGTGAAGTTGCAGTAGTTACCTGCCCGTCTTAGAACCTTGACCCTAACAACAACTACCTAGTCCATAAACTTAAACTCCCGATCAGTCCCTAAACCTAAAATCCCTCTCTCTAACCTTCTCTTACCTGTTGATCACTCAATAAACCTAAAATCACCCCCCCCCCAACCTTAATATTCTGATCAGTCCCTTCCCCAGTTACCTAGTTCACAGCTTTTGTCCCTGTCCTAGGATGAGAGTAGAGGGTGCAGCAGCTGTGTTACTGAACTCTCATTTGAGTTTAAGGGGGAGCAGCAGGTTGGGCAGCTGTGTGGTAGGGGTTACAGCTGTTCGAGTCCCTGGCTGTGAGTTAATGGAATTCAAACTGCTGTAGCTAGAGCAGCTGTTGAACAACCAGAATAATATGGTTCTCCCAGATGCATACATTTAAGCAGTACTGCAGCCTTAAATTTAAGGAAATAACATTACTGAGGCAAAAGTAAATTCAGTGGATTCTGTTAGTCAACCCTGAGGTGCATTTTGTAAAGAAAAGGCATTAGGCACTGCATTGGGCGTTAACAAAAGTCAGGACAGAGTAGCAAGTTGGGTAGATTAGAACTCCTGGAGATTGCCATTACCACATAAAGAATCTACTGGATACATACTGCAATAGATTCATATGTGGTGTATTTCTGAGCACTTGTCACAGGCTAACGAATATTTAGAATAATGAAGCATACCTATCTGCCGAAGAGCCAATTTCAGATGGTGAAATTTGTCATAGTATCTTTTCAGTCATCTATAATTGATATATTATGAATACATACCATTTGTGCAGAAAAAAATGATTAGACAGATATATGGGTGCACTGAGTCAGAATGAAGTTGAAACCATATTGAAATTAATACACCTAGATTGACTTTCAAATTTGAAGATGGAACAATAATGCAGTCTCCCAAGAGACTGAAAATACCAGCAAAATGGGACAGGTTAAATATGATATTGAAACAAAAAATAAGCCAAAAACTGTGAAACGTATGGAGACACTTAGTGAAAAAAAGAAACATTTTAATGAAACATTTTAGCGCTTTCATCTCTAGGTGAGACTTCATCAGAAATAAAAACTGAACTACTAATTTAATTACACTTAAATACTAAAAATATCATGACATCACAATCAATTAATTTAAAGAGAGACAACCATAAAAATTTCATGTATTATTGTAAACTTGGATAAAAATTTCATATTGTACCTACTATAATGGTGCATTAAATTATACCTTTATAAAGTACCTCAATTAATATATATAATGTGTAAAATTTATGCCTGAAACTTGTTTTTTCTAAAGATATAATACCTCAAATTCACTCTGTGTAAGCAATCAAATGAAGTCATATTCTATTAGCTCTTTCCAACAACATAGGTGCCAAAGATACATGGATACATAACTTGGTTAGTTCACCCTTCAAATCTGTAACTTCACTACGCAGTTGTCTGATTTCCGCTCCGATATCCTCGGCCAAAACGGTCCCAGACAGATTTAAATTCTCCAAAGTATCCATTGCAGGTGTTCAACAAAGAATTCGGCAATGAAGCAAAAACCAAAAATATATAACTGAATAAATCTAATACCAAAACAAAAAATAAGCCGAAAACTGTGTGAAACATATGGAGACACTTGGGTAGTGAAAAAAAGAAACATTTTAATGAAACATTTTAGCGCTTTCATCTCTATGTGAGACTTCATCAGAAATAAAAACTGAACTACTAATTTAATTACACTTAAATACTAAAATATCATGACATCACAATCAATTAATTTAAAGAGATACAACCATAAAAATTTCATGTATTATTGTAAACTTGGATAAAAATTTCATATTGTACCTACTACAATGGTGCATTAAATTATACCTTTATATAAAGTACCTCAATTAATATATATAATGTGTAAAATTTATGCCTGAAACTTGTCTTTTCTAAAGATATAATGCCTCAAATTCACTCTGTGTAAGCAATCAAATGAAGTCATATTCTATTAGCTCTTTCCAACAACATAGGTGCCAAAGATACATAGTCATTCAGACCTGGTGTAAACATAGCTGCCAGTCTAAATTGCCACTGTCTCTCTTTCTTTTTCAAGGTATTCTTCCAGTCACCCCCTCTGGGGTTAATCTGTACTATTTCCAGAATACCGAACACAAACTTTTCAAAATTTCCACAAACAGTAGAATGTTTATACAAAACATTTGTAGTCTTATAATTTTTTATATCATTTAAGTGTTCGTATATTCTAGAATACCAAAATGGTCCAGGAAGCATTCAGAAGAAATTGGAAGTTTTAGAAAAAGTAGGCAATAAGCCTAAGTTTATTAATAGAGTGGGATACAATGTTAAACAGTTATTGGAATACAAAATCAACAACACCAGTAATGCCTTATAAGGAACTAAGCAATGTGGTATGTGTGCTTATTGTTCCTATATAATCAAGGAACCTAGTATAGTATTAAACAATAACATTAAGAGTAAAATAATTTTTAAAAAGGGTAACTGTAATGCAAGAGGAGTGGTTTATGTGGCTTGGTGTACCACAAGTGGACATTTTTATGTAGGTAAAACTGAACGTATGTTAAAAAACAGAATATACAGTTTAAAATATTGCTGTTAACTATTTTCTAATAGTAACTCCAAAGCACAAAAACTTTTAGCACAACCTAGGCAACAGAAAGAAGAAAGGGTCGTCATCAAACTTAGGGAGCCCATAACAAGACAAATAAACCAGAGATCCTTTAGAGATATTAAGAGATATTTTGGAAATTTTATGAAAATTTGTATAAAGCAGAGGAATGTGGAAACCAAGGAGGAGCACAAAGGGTAATATTTATGCAAGACTTGATAATGCCAAGGTTAAAAGTAGATGAGGCTCAACTAATGGTTAAAGGTAGGAGGAGATGAGGTAAAAAAAAGGTGATGATCCGGGGGAAGCAGAATGTAAGAAAATACTGCTGTTGTTGATGGGTCTTGATGCAGAGAAAGCATTTGACAGGGTAACTTCGAATTTTTTGAGCAGGGCATTCCCTGACAACATTAATTAGGCGGATATATGAAGGTTCAGAGGCAAGAATTAAAGTGGGAGGGTTCCTCTCTGATAAGTTGTGTTTGAACAGAAGAACCAGACGGGGATGTCCTCTTTCTCCTTTGGCTGCTTTATATTTAGAACCACTGGCAAAGAAAATAAAGGACTCAGAAATGCAAGGGTGTAATTGGTATGGTAATCAAGAAAAGTTGGCTTTATTTACAGAGAGCATTATTTTGTACTTGTTAAATACAGAAAAGGACATATCAGTGTTGTGGAAAAGTTTTGAGACAGTTTAAAATCTTTTAGGAATGTAAAATTAATCCACAAAATGAAGCCGCTTTTCAGGCAAAACAATAAAGCCATGAGCAGGGCATGATTGGAAAATTGTGGAAAAAACCCACAGATAGCTCAGCACACTTCAGTTCACTTTATTCCACAGAAACACAGCACATTAACGCTCCTCCATACAGAAAGGAGACCAAATGTCTTTAAGCCAATATTAGGATTACCAGTATTTGATACGGTAGGCCCAGTAAAAAAGGCAAATGACAATTTTGGTAGTGCACTCATCTTGGAGTATAATGCTTGTGCAAAAATGTTAAGACAAACTATAGATAAGGAATGGAATAATTTTTTAGCATTTACTGACTTAGAGAAACTAAAGAATGAAAAGCTAAGAGTAGTTTATAAGAATTCAGTTAACTTAAAACTTTTATTGGAAAATGGTACAAACCAAGAAGTTCAGAGACGGAGAAAAAGGAAGGGAACATTTAAATGTGGACATTGTCAACAGTGTGCATATATAAGCAATGCAGAAAGTGTGAATTTGGAAAGCAGGGGAATCACCCTGGAAGGCAAGGATTTTAATAATTGTGACTCCTTTGGGCTTGTATATTTAGCAAAATGTCAAACCTGTGAAGCATTCTATATAGGGAAGACAGAACGCAAGCTCAGGAGAAGGGTATACGAACATATGTATGACCTAGAAACAAACAAACAGACTAATGCATTGTACCAAACACAAACAAAGCTGTGAAAATGCATACTATACATTTTTTGTGATAGAAAGGGTGGAAAAGAATGACAGAGGGGGTTTATGGGAGGAATGTTTGGAGTACAGAGAATTATGGTGGCAGATAAGTTTGGAGGCCAATAAGCCACCGGGTCTCAATGAACATATCTCCATAGCCCCATTATTAAAATTGAGAGCAGCAAAACTGTGATATGCATTTGCACTTTATGTGAAATTTATCACGTTTTTACCCATGTTTTCCAATAGTTACGTAGGTCTTTAAGCTTTTTTGTATTTGTATTTTATTTAAACGTTGGATTTGTAATATGTTATGAACGCAAGTGTTACACACATTTATCAAAGGTATTGAACTTACTTTTCCCTTATATTTTCCTGTTTTTAACATTCTTTTAACTGAGTGAGGCTTTGGTTTACAATGCAATTTTTATAATACCTGCAATTTCATGAATCATCCACTAGATGGAGGATCAAGTTCATTTAAAGCAAATATTCAAGTTGGTAATTTTAACCATCGAGTCCTACTAAATGTGTTTCTAATAGTATTTTAACTTTATAATTTATTCTTTTAGTCAAGTGTTTTAAGGATTTTTATTTAAAACATTTTTATTTCTACATATTTATTCATCAAACATTGTAACATTAAATGTGTTTTAATTGTGGTAACACAGAGAGATGCAACAAGAAAAGTTTTGGTTTTAAACTAAATTAACCTTTCAATTAATTCATTAACCTAATCAATGTAATTAAGCGAATGGTATAAAAGCACTAGTAGTTTGAACAGCCCACATCTGAGGAAGTGATTTTTAAAACGAAAACGTATGGTGGAGCATTAATGTGCTGTGTTTCTGTGGAATAAAGTGAACTGAAGTGTGCCGAGCCATCTGTGGGTTTTTTTCACAATTTTATAAGCTTGCCCTGCTCAAGGCTTTATTGTTTTGTCTGAAAAGCTGCTTCATTTTGTGGATTACAAGTTTTATTTGGAAGCTGCTGTGAATGCAAAATTAATGAAGATAAAACAAAGGGTATAGCCATAAATTATGCACCCACACACAAAATGGTTTGGCAATACCCATATTATGAGGACACAAGTTGAAGAGTGTGGATTAAAAAGGCTTCTGTTATGGCAGCTAAGATATGTGGAAAGAGACTAAGCAAAACAATACAAAACCTGAGAAAGTGGAAGTTCTTGTTTATTGGTATAGATAGAAAGATGCAAGCAGTGAAAATGTTTTTTGACCATTTAATTTTATATGTGGGTCGTGCATATTTTCAACAACCAGGAGAGAAGTTGTGGACAATAATTTAATATAGAGTTGAAGATTTTTTTCTGTGAAGGGAATAGGGCAGGAGTTAAGTGAGGTAAATTGATCCTTTTGGTAGAACAAGATAGATTTGAATGGATATTTTAGTCAGTTCAAGAAACAGCGAATGAGATTTTGGATGCAGATCCTTAAGGAGAATAGTAACAACCACACAGAAGATTATGTATTCATACACCGTATGAAGTGCAGGAGTCGTCATTACTGGGCACATTGTGGGTGCTGTGAAGAGCACTTCTGGCTGACATCCGAGTGGAACAATACTAATTTCATGAATTTTAATAGTACTTTGACTTAGGAATGGTGTCTGTTCCCATCATGGTATTAGAAACCCAAAAGATTTGGAGAAATTAAAAATGATTATGTTCACAGAGTAGCAGAAAGTATTGCAAGAACTAAGCCAATACAAGAATTTAGAAAGGAGATTTTGCCACTAGTGATGACTGCAAGTAAGGGTACAGAAAAAAAGCATGAGGGAGATTGTAATTTACTGGAAACAACTGACAAAGAAATTATTTTGGGAGCAAATAACTGGAGAGGTAAAGGTAATAGAGTGGAATGAGGCCAAGAAGACATTTGGACTGCAGGCTGTAGACTGCCTTTCCTACCAAGGATTGATAGTAGAGCATTGGCAAAGAGAAAGGTGTAAGGAAATTTTAAGTAAAAAAAACTGCTGTGGTGAAGTTTTAGTTGAATCTAGAACAGACGCTGCTGTTAAAGAGATAATTTAGTAGGGCATATCAAATATTGCATGAACGCTAAGAATTAATCAGAGGTGGTTAGAAAAGATTTGGGAGGGAGACTGGAAAAGCAATTTACAAGAGAACAATGAGAGGATGTATATATAACTATCAAGTTTTCAACAAAGTCCAGAAGATTTAGCATCTTTGGAAGTATTTGCATATTTTTTATACCCCAAGTGAACTTAAAATAATTTTCTTCCTGTAGATAGCAAATGTTGGAGGTGTGATGGGAAAGAAACGAGTAACTGGGAACATACGCTCTGGGAGTGTAATGAGTTAGCAGATTTTACAAATACCCTACAGAGTACTATGTCAGAAATTTTAGGTGAGCGTTGGACTAAGGAAATTATTCGATTTTGATCTGGGACACAGGATCTGAATTGCCTAGACATAGGCCTCTCTATAGGTCCATAGGTGTGTACTAGGCTAATGGTCCTGGAGCCTTTACAAGCCTAGCCCATAGAAGTGCCCTGGCATTGTGCCGCCCGACGTTAGTTCCCAGTGCCTCTATCAATTAGAGCCAGTGGAGTGATCCCCAGGATGAACTTTCTATTTCCTATCCACTCATCAAGATTCCTCTTGAAGAGGGCCAGTGAGATGCTCTGCTTGACATGTATGGGAAGTCAGTTCAGAGCATGGGTAGTCTCTGGGTTATGAACCTGCCCATCCAGCATGTTCTCTTCATTGTGGTAATGAGATTGAGGTCTCTGGAGCATGTGGTGTGGAGGGATTGGGATTTCTTTAGCTGTAGCATTTCTAAAAGAGCTGGGTCAGACATGGCTTTGTAAGTCAAGCAGAGATCGCCTCTTAGTACACGATATGAGACCAAGAATAGCTGGAGTTTTTTTAGTCTGTCCATGTAGGACATGTGTTTAAGGCCTAGGATCCTCTTTGTGAGGTACTTTTGTGGCCTCTCCAGCTGTTGCAGGTGTCTAGTGTGGTAGATGCCAAATGGGGCATTATACGCTATGATTGGTTTAATGAGGGAAGAGTAGAGAGAAATGATGACCTCTTTTCTTCCTGGATGCAAAACCCTTGGTAATGAGGTGTGCCACATTGAAGGACTTTCTGACCACAGTGGCAATATGGTGGACGATGGAGAGGTTGCTGTTAACCTGTGTCCCCAGATCTCTCATAATGCCTTCAGTGTTCAGCGGGCTCCCATTCATGTGGCAATTAGGAACTGAGTTTTTCCCAAAAGGGATGATGACGCATTTTTGGGCATTAAGCTTAAGGCCATGGTTTGGAAACCAGTCATTGGTCTGAGTGAGGCCTTTCTGTAGGATGTCTTCATCACTTGGAGAGTTAATAATGGCTCCCAGCTTGCAGTCGTCTGCAAACGTGGTCAGCCAGAGTCCTTCCATTAAAACAGCCAACATATTACATTCTTTAAATAGTGTAATACAATATGATGTCATAATTGTATAATTCAATTATTCAATAAAACACTTAACTTTTAAAGAAAAAAATACACATATAGAACCAAATAACTAAATATTAACTACATGATTATTAAAAATGTATATTTATGAAGAATGTGAAATTTTGAAGGGGATGTTTAGGAAAAGAGAATACCCGGAGAAATTATTGAATGGTTTGATAGATGAAGTCACTAGGAAAAGATTTAATGGTGACTTTTTCCCCCTTTTATCGGCTAATAAACCTAACCCTAGTGTTGAATTAGGTACAAATGAACACTTAGGGTTGGAAGTAAATAATTCAGGTCTAGTATATAATCAGGAAAAAGTTCCGAATGTTCACTTTCTAATTTCATTACTACTTTCTTTCAAGGGGTAGGAAGTCTGAAACACATTTTTGAGAAAAATTGGTGTTTCTTACTTAATGATGTGGAAATTAACAAAATTGTTGCACCAGAACCTAGATTTACTTATAGATGGGGTATGAACCTGAAGGAGATTTTGGAACAAGGGGGTAATTCCACTTATAAACCCCATTGTGGCATGTATAAATGTGAATCTTGTTCTTGCTGTAAATATATTAAAACTGCTGGTTCCATCCAAATAAGGAAGCATAGGATTTATATTAATAATAAATTCAATTGCAACTCTAAAGGGGTGATTTATTTGGGAATCTGTGCCCTTTGTACATCATTTTATGTGGGCAAAACAGATAGAAGCTTCAAGAATCGTGTTCGTGAACATATTTATGCTATTAATAAACAGAATCCCCTTAATGCTTTGGCTAGACATGTTACACATAACCCTGGTCACAACTTTCAGTTTGTGATTATTGATTGTGTTTATAATAATGAGAGGGGAGGTCCATCTAGCCTAAAACTGGAAGAGAAAGAAATTTTGTGGCAGCTTAAGCTTGATGCAAACACACCACCAGGGCTGAATGAAATGATTTCAATTAAAAGTTTGTTGAAATTAAAAGCACTTTGCAGGTAGCTGGTAGTATTATGTATATGTATTTATGCATATACATGTATTATATTTTATAATGGGTATACATTTTTAATAATCATGTAGTTAATATTTAGTTATTTGGTTCTATATGTGTATTTTTTTCTTTAAAAGTTAAGTGTTTTATTGAATAATTGAATTATACAATTATGACATCATATTGTATTACACTATTTAAAGAATGTAATATGTTGGCTGTTTTATCTGAAGAAGTTTACAATTTGCCAGTAAACGAAAGCGCTAATCAACTTGAACAGTTGCCAGTGTGGTTTGTCTTCAATTTTGGTTTTTATCAGTTATTGATTTATTTTTTTCTTTGTGGAGTTGTTTTTCATGGAAGGCATTTCCAGCACTGCTTCGCAGCTGTTATTTGATGATTCCTCAGCCTCAGAACCGCTACCTGCTTTGAATGATATGACATCTCCTAGTGTGCTTTTTGAGAGAACACAACTAATAGCCCTATCAACCAGGGTAGGCTCAAGGAAGGTATGAGCAACAACTTGGGAACTGTGACAAACATGACCAATATTGTTAACTCAAGCTCTGGAACTTCTAATGAGCTATCTGGAATGGGCAAGCTTACTGCCCTTTTGGAGCTGCTAACACAACGTGTTGACCGGTTATCGCATCAAGTTGCGACGAGCTTGGGCTATAGTGACGTCAGCCCTGGTTCCCTGCAAGCACCGAGCAGCTCTTTGCGAGCGCCTAATGGAGCTCCACAAAATGTGAACCAATCGGGCAGTTTACCTACAACATTGCAAAATTTCAGTGATGGGGCCCGTTTACAGCAAGGGAATGCTGTTTCCTTTTCTTCTTCCAGTCGTGTCAATGAAAAAGGAACAACGAAAGATACTTCGGGGAACCCTGTACAAGTTAATACAACAGGGTTAAATATGGGCAACAACAACTTGAACGACGAAAACTTGATGCGTCCTAATTCATCCCGCCCTGTAGTAAGTACTATTCATGCCCTACCAAATTTGGATGAGTGGTTAAAAGAACCTGACAATTTTGTTAATACACAGCAGAATACTTCTAATAATGGAAGAAATGAATGTACTGTTTCGGACATTGATACTGGGGACATTTCTAGCAAGTTAAAAGTCTATGATGCAAAGTTATTTAAATATAAAAAGTTACAAATTGAAGTTCAATATTTAACTGAATGTTCTAAAAGGAAACGGGTACCTAAGGGGCTCCGACAATGGAAGTTTCCTATGGGTGTCATTATTAACTCTGCATTTTACAAAACTTTGACTTGTTTATTTGATAAGCATAGTATTGAATATATGGAGTGCCTGATTATTTATTACAATGAACAAATAGAACTTTTGAAAAAGGAACTTGCAGAAACTGATAATCTTATAAGGAATGATCCTAATTTTCCCAGGTACAGATTTGATTTTTTAAGAATATTTTCCAGTATGGAAAATGTATTGGGGAAAATACAAGAAAATAAAAGAAAGAAACTTAAAAGAGATTATGATGTTTATGAGAAGGGTTCACCCTACCCACCACCTCCACCAGTGGGGAACAATAGGTTAAAAATAAATACTAATGTGAACAATATTGCATTTTGTGACAATATAAATGAGGGTATTAGTAATAATTTAAATCAGAATAGTAACCCTACCCCAGCTATTAGGAGAAGCGAACGTATTGCTAGTAAATCTAGAAAATCATCTTTTAACAATCAAAATGATGACGCTGACTTCTTTGAGGGGGAGGGGGATTTTCAAATACCCTCGGGGACCATTCAGAAACAACAGCCTTATCAGAACAGGAATCGGGGACAGTGGAAGAAGAGGAAGAACAACAGGAGGAAACGTTAGGCCCTGAATTGTGCTTAGGAACTAACAATTTTCCTTCTGTTTTGTTTAATTCCACAGGGGATTTTAAAATCTTTAACTACTCTTCTTTTTTACCTGAATTAAGTTTAATTGATATTTTGGCTAAAGGTTTGACATTTGTTCCTTCAACTCATTTTAAGGTGGAAAAAGCTTTGGTGGATTTAAAAATCTTTACAAGGAAGTTAAACTTAAATTCATTATTCAACAACCAGCATTCTGTAAATTCTGGTACAGAATTGAGGATACCAAGTGTATTTAACCCCATCTTGCATCCTACCTTGGCTTTGTTTGAAAAAGTTTGTGAGAATGACATCAGGAATTTAGCGGAAGCCCCTATGAAGCCCAAGGATATTAATCTAACTAGGGAAGAAAGGGATGTTCTTGAAAGTTTGAAATTTACTGATGTCAGAATCATGAAACCGGACAAGGGAGGGGGTTTGGTATTCATGGACAGAGATGATCACATCAGCAGCATGAATGAATTGTTGGAAACTGATTCCTACTTAGAAGCATCTCTGAATGAGATGAATGGGGCAGTCCGTAAAGTTTCTGGTTTTGTTAGGGACTTATTTATAGATGGCCGCATTGACATGGATACCTTTAGATACTTGGATATATCCTTTCCTTTAACCCCATGTTTGTTTGGATTACCCAAAATCCACAAAAATATTGAAAAACCACCCTTTCGGCCTATTATTAATGGCCGTCAATCAATTACTTTTGGTTGTGCCAAATTCATTGACATCAAGTTGCAAAAGATTCTGAAAAATGAACATCAAGTGTGTAAGGATTCATGGGCTTTTTTGAAAGCCATCAATGGGATTCCCTTTGATAGTCAAAATAATTTCCTTACTATTGATGTCTGTGATTTGTACACATCCATACCCCATAACATTGGGTGTGATTGGGTTAGGGACTTTCTTATATATAAACAAGTTGAATATGAAGAAATTGATAACATTATATATCTGTTGGATGTGGTACTGAAAAACAATTACTTCCTTTTCAATAAAAAGATTTATTTACAGAAGTCAGGGGTGGCGATGGGTTCACCGTGTGGGACCACCTTTTCCAACATTGTAATGGCCTTCTGGGAGAACAAATTTCTATTCACCGATCCTGTTTACATCCAAAATGCTATCTGGTACACCAGATACCTGGATGATATTTTTATCTTATGGAGAGGTGATAGGACTTCAGTGGAATCTCTGATTGAATCTGTAGTGAGTAAGACCGATTTTTTAAAATTTACCTGGGAGTTTAGTTGTGATAACATTTCATTCCTGGATGTTTCTTTAAGGAAAGATTTGACTTCTAAATATATTAAGTCTAGAATATTTAGAAAATCAACATATTCTAATTCCTTCCTTCATTTTTCAAGTTGTCACCCCTACCACCAAAAGAGGGGCATAGTGAAGGGGCAACTTGTAAGGGCATCCAGGATGACTAGTTTGGATTCTGAGTTCCATGAAGAATGTGAAATTTTGAAAGGGATGTTTAGGAAAAGAGAATACCCGGAGAAATTATTGAATGGTTTGATAGATGAAGTCACTAGGAAAAGATTTAATGGTGACTTTTTCCCCCTTTTATCGGCTAATAAACCTAACCCTAGTGTTGAATTAGGTACAAATGAACACTTAGGGTTGGAAGTAAATAATTCAGGTCTAGTATATAAGCAGGAGAAAAGTTCCGAATGTTCACTTTCTAATTTCATTACTACTTTCTTTGAAGGGGTAGGAAGTCTGAAACACATTTTTGAGAAAAATTGGTGTTTCTTACTTAATGATGTGGAAATTAACAAAATTGTTGCACCAGAACCTAGATTTACTTATAGACGGGGTTTGAACCTGAAGGAAATTTTTGGAACAAGGGGGTAATTCCACTTATAAACCCCATTGTGGCATGTATAAATGTGAATCTTGTTCTTGGTGTTAATATATTTTAAAACTGCTGGTTCCATCCAAATAAGGAAGCATAGGATTTATATTAATAATAAATTCAATTGCAACTCTAAAGGGGTGATTTATTTGGGAATCTGTGCCCTTTGTATATCATTTTATGTGGGCAAAACAGATAGAAGCTTCAAGAATCGTGTTCGTGAACATATTTATGCTATTAATAAGCAGAATCCCCTTAATGCTTTGGCTAGACATGTTACACATAACCCTGGTCACAACTTTCAGTTTGTGATTATTGATTGTGTTTATAATAATGAGAGGGGAGGTCCATCTAGCTTAAAACTGGAAGAGAAAGAAATTTTGTGGCAGCTTAAGCTTGATGCAAACACACCACCAGGGCTGAATGAAATGATTTCAATTAAAAGTTTGTTGAAATTAAAAGCACTTTGCAGGTAGTTGGTAGTATTATGTATATGTATTTATGCATATACATGTATTATATTTTATAATGGGTATACATTTTTAATAATCATGTAGTTAATATTTAGTTATTTGGTTCTATATGTGTATTTTTTTCTTTAAAAGTTAAGTGTTTTATTGAATAATTGAATTATACAATTATGACATCATATTGTATTACACTATTTAAAGAATGTAATATGTTGGCTGTTTTATCTGAAGAAGTTTACAATTTGCCAGTAAACGAAAGCGCTAATCAACTTGAACAGTTGCCAGTGTGGTTTGTCTTCAATTTTGGTTTTTATCAGTTATTGATTTATTTTTTTCTTTGCAGAGTCCTTCCATGTTGGCCTGGACTTCTGAGAAGTAGATGCCAAACAGGAGAGGACCCAGGACCGATCCCTATGGAACTCCTCTCATGACTGGTCGGCAGTCTGACTTGGAGTCTGCTACTTTCACACTGAGCTAATCTGCAACCCACCTAACTGTATAGGGCTTGATGCCTAGTTTGGTGAGTTTATCAATAATTCTTGAGTGAGGAATGGTGTCAAAGGCCTTGGCCAGATCAAGGTAGGCTGTATGAACTGCCTTACCTTCATCCACAGCTCTGGTGACTGACTCAAGAAGTCAACCAGGTTGAGCAGGCATGATCTACCTTTCACAAAACCAAATTGCATGGGATGTAGAGTATGGAGATTCCCTCTATCCTTGTTAATTCGGTCCTTGATTTATTTATTTTTTTTATTTAACATTTGTTTACCAGGATAGTCCGACTGGACAAGTGTCCGTTTTCAGCGGAGTCCTGGGGAGAAAAACTCCATAAGTTTATAGAGAGAAGAACAATTCACAAGAGAGACATTACAGAGTAAGTAGCATACAGACGGTAGATTTTACAGCTGTTAGTATACAGTAAGAGGATATTCCCTCTTTTGGTTAAAAATACAAGTGTACAGAATATACAGTGAGAGTAGATAAGAACTTGGTAGAGCATTGCAAGATATTTCACAATTGAATAAGAGTATATAAATGTTTGTTTTCCATATATACATTCAAGCAAATATACATGCAAGAGTATACATACATATATATGCATACACACAGATGCACACACATTTTGTAGATATATATGTATATGCGCACGCACACATGCATACATGTATATATATATATATATATATATATATATATATATATATATATATATATATGCGCACACACACACATGCATACGTATATGCGCACACATACACACACATACATACACTCATATATAGGTTATTGCTCACACATGGATAGGTATAGTTAGATGGTGGTGTTTGTGTTGTCCAGGAGAAATGGGGTGTAGAAGTAGTAAGGGGATGAGGCTTCAGGGGGTCAATTACAGGTGCATAGATGGTTGATGAAGAGGTATGTTTTAAGTAATCTTTTAAAGGAGAGTGTAGAGTTTTGTAGTCTGAGGTTAGGGGGAAGATTGTTCCATATTTTTGCTATTTCATGGGCAAATAGTAATTCCCGGAGTTGTTTTTGCATGTGATGGTTTCAATTAAGGCTTTGTTGAAGGACCAAAATTGTCTATTTGAATTGTAGAAGTTCAGCATGCCACTCTGGTCAGGGGTTGATGTGCTCCATAGCCTTACATATCAGACTTGCCAGGCTAATGGAGCGATAATTTCCAGGGTCTGTAGTCGCTCTTCCTTTACAGAGAGGGATGACTGTAGTAGTGCGCCATTCGGTAGGGACAAAGCCTGAGGTGAGGCTGTGAGTGAACAGGGCACACAAATGTGGTGCCAGTTCACTTTGTAATTCATGTAGCACACAGCCAGGGATATTGTTGGGTCCCAAGGAAGCTGTATTATTGGCCTTGGACAATGCAGCTTTAACCTGTGCTGCAGTAACTCTGGGTGCCTGGCATTCTTCCAGTATTAAGATTTGTGCTTTGGGGGAGGGGGGTAAATTGACACTGAATCTATCAGCCAATGTGTTGGCAATATCTATTGGCTCAGTATAGGTGGTACCATTGTGCCGTAACTCAGAGCAAATATGGGTATTGCTGTGGAGATTCTTGATATAACTATAGAAGGCTTTGTGGTTGTTTTTAGCGTCTGCCGCAATTCTGCCTTCATAGCTGGCTTTGGAGGTTTTTATGAGGGATCTCAACTTTTTATTGAGGCTAATAAGGGAACTTATCCAGTCTTGGGACTTCACCTTTTTCTGCAACATTGTCTTCCTTCTGTTGTAGAATTTATTAGTGGCAGAGGGACCACCAGATTGACTTCCTTTTTTTGGAGGAGAGCATCTTGGTTCTGTTGGGTATGGGTAGCTCCATGCATTTATGTACGTGTTCGTACAGTGCATTGGTGTGTGATTTGGCAGTCATGCAACTATTTTCCCATTGGCATGAGTGCCGTGAAGTTAGCCACCTCTGTTTTTAAGAGTCCAAAGTCAGCTTTGGAGAAGTTTTTCATGGTGGATACCTTTGCAGGGGGTGTGGGTGAGATGTGAATTTCCATTGTGAGTAGTTTGTGGTCAGATCTAACCAGGGAGGAATTGACTATTGGTGTAGAGCAACGGTTGCCCATGTTAGGTAATAACCAGGTGAAGGATGTTGCTTCCTCTAGTGGAGGTAAGAATGAGCTGGTCCAAGACATTGGAATTGATGAATTCCAGGAAGCGTTGGGCCAGTGCATTGGTGCATGAGTAATTTTCCTAGTTGATGGAGGGGTATTTGAAGTCACCTAGGTTAGCTTTACAAGAGTGTTGGGTTGGATGTTAATAGTTTCCAGGGTGCTTAGAAACGTGGATGAGAGTCTAGGGACATGGTTGGGGACCTATAGCAGGCTATGACCTGAATCGCCATCTTACACGAAGGTAGTTGTACCTGGAGTGTCTCAGATGCATTATGTTGGGCTGCTATTCAGGAGTTATGCACATTCTTTAAAATGTGGAGACACCACCGCCTTTGGAGCTTCGGTCCATGTTCTGGGGCCGAAAGGTGTGGAATGAGTTATAGCCTGGTAGCGCAGGGGTGTTTTCTGCTGTTTTAAACCAGGTCTCCATTACAGCACAAATGTCGATGTTATCCATTTTGAGGAGTGCTTCGAGCAAGTGCATCTTGACATTTAGACTTCTAGCATTGAGCTGCATGACCCTCAGATTGCATTTATTTATAGCTGTTATGTTGGTAATTTGGTCTTTGAAACACCGCCTAAAAAAGAAACTCAGGGGCTACAGATGCAGGCCATCTCTGACAAAGCATCGAGGTCTGTCAATCATGCCATGCCAAGCAGACAGATACTGGATCCCCTTAGAATGACACCAGAAAATTAGCCAATTGTTGAAGTCGGTCATTTTCTGTTTGTACTGCAGTATCATTCTGGGCGATGGTAGGATGTTGCTCAAGGCTAGGGTCATACCTGCCTGGGCCACATAATTTAAGAGCTCCACCATGTCTCTCTTCATGTAGTCCAAGGAGGTGCGTCTCGGGTCATTCACACCTACGTGGACAATGACAGTGTCATACTTGCTAAGAGACCTGAGTGCATGTGTTGTCGGATTTTGGCACATGATAGACAGCTGACCTTCTCCTTATTCAGCCTAGCGAGTGGGACATCAGTGTGCCTCACTATTGAGTCACCTATGATTATTGTATTGGGCAAGCTGTTTTACCTTAGAGGCTTAGGTTGAGGGGCACACTGTCTAGGTGAGCTCTGTGCCTTGTGGTTTGTGCTGTGTTGTAGTGGTCGAGTGCATTTCTGCCTTGAAAGCCTCTACTGTTTGGGTCAATTTCTATTGACAGTCTCTGTGAAGGTGTGTGTGTGGTTTGTGTTTTTATGTGAGGTCTATGATGGTGGGTGTTCTGGAGGGCTGTGTGTTCCATGTGGTGTGGTGCAGGTGTTGACCTTCTCTTGGCCAGCTATTCCAGTTTTGGCTGGAGAGTGCATGGCTTCCAATTTGGAGATACAAAAGTATCTCTCTCTCAAGTCTGTGTGTTGGGAGGTAAGAGGAGAGGGTTGTCTGTGTACAGGAGGCAGTTGCTACACTGCATCAGACTGCCCAAGATGTTCATCGTGCATAGAGTTGCAGTCATAACAGATGGGTTATCCTGCCATCAGGTGGGTCCTCGGTCGGCCAAATTCCAAAGTCTAGGTCCGGCGTCGGTTGTCATCGCTTCTTCCCTGACGTCAGTGCGGCAGGGGTATAAGAGCCAGCCGACGCCATCTTCTTCAGTCTTTCTTGCCACACGGTGCCCGAAGCAGAAGCAGTTCGCAAGTGCCGGTCGGCCAGCTCCTGAGATTTCCGAAAATATTTCAGCCGAAGTCTTCTTGAAAGCTAAGTACCCCGTTGGGGAAACTTTTCTTGCCTCAAAACAATGTCAGACAAAGTTAATAATTGCATTTCATGTGGGAAGCAAATACCGCATAAGGATTTCCATTCTTTCTGTATTCCTTGCTTAGGTCCAGACCACGACGTCTCGGCCTGCCGTTTTTGTGCTAGATTCAACAAACACACTATTAAGCATCGGGTGGAGTTCGCCCACCACTATTTTGGCAAAAAAGTTAATTACATTATGTCGTCAGATACTCCGACTCTAGTTTTGAGTAAAAGACGCAAAGATAAGGACCGACATATGAGGTCCGCGACTTCTACTGACACCATGCTAAAGCCGACTACCGGTGCTCCGGTTCTCAGCAAGGCGCCTACACAGCCCCTGAGTACCGATGGCACTTCATTACTGGTGTCTTCTGTGCCCGAGGTCGCAGGCTCCTCGGCCCCCATTCCGACTACAGATACTGACGCCACTCTTGGCGGGGAAACTCAGAGTTTAGACAGGCCTGCCACTTCTCAAGGTGTCTTCAGGCCTTCCTCCTTTTCCATTAAGGCTTTCACAAAATCTAAAGCAGCCATGAAAACTAAAAAAACAAGGACCACAGACCCCATCTCAAGGCCCCATGCCTAAAAGACAGATGCTCAAAATGGCTGAGGATTTGATTACTCTTATCAGGGGTTCTCAACCCCCCTCAGACAAAAGGCCCAGACTCAGTTTCCAAGAAAAGGCTCAGGGATTTTCTCTTGCTTCCCCAGCACAGGCCTCTGGCTATCCCTCCTGTCTTATATATATTAGATGATGTGTACACAGAAGCCAGCCTCAACCCAGATTCTTTACCTCCAGCTCCTGTTAAACCTGACCGGTATTACCGGGTTCCTGATTCACACCAGTTCCTATACAAAAGCCATGCTGCTGACCCAGAAACTATTTCACAGGGTCCCAAGGGAATTAAGGCCTCTACTGCTAAAAACCCATTACCTTCAGAGAGAGATTCCAAAGCTTTAGAAAGGTGGGGGAAAAAGGTGTATACCTCTGCCACTTTAACCATGAGGGCATTAAACTGTCAGTTCCGTATGTTAAAGTATCAACAGTTTTTGTTATCTCAGTTAAAAAGCAAAATGACACAACCTGAGCAACCAGATTTAAAGGAGTTGCAGGATTTGTTGCATAGTGCAGAGTAAGTGGGTAAACATCCCTTGCAGTGTGGTTTTGATGCTTTAGAGGCCTCATGTAGAGCTGCTGTTACAGGGTCTGTCATACGTAGACATGCTTGGCTCAAAGAGCAAACCTTACCAGATCATGTCGAAGCTAAATTACGAGATGCACCTCTTCAAAAAGATGTATTGTTTGGTGTTAAAGCTGAGGAGGTACTAAAGAAAATGGAGGAAAAGGCAAGATCAATGCAAACAGTGAAAGATTTCCTACAGGTACAACCTCCACGTTTCAGCAGAAACTGGCCTTCAAAAAATTGGTCCTTTCCAGCCACGGACAGACCTCAAAGAGGGAGATACAGGCGCCCGAGGGGTAGAGGGCAATCTCAAGGATCATTCAGAGCCAGACAATGGCAAGCACCAACTCCAAGAGGTGGAGAATATAGATCACAGTCATTCAGAAAGCAGACACAATGACTTTCCCCTTTGCATGCCAAGCAAAGCTTTAATGGCAGCACCTTTAGGCAGAAAACTGGCATTATTCTCAAAAAATTGGCATATTGTCACAAAAGACAAATGGATCCTGGACATTATAGACAGAGGCTACAGATTCCACTTTCACACCCTTCCAAAAATGAGAGCCATGCCAAACCTGCCACAAAATCAAAGGGCAGAGGCACAAAAACAAATTTCAGCTCTCATATGGACATGAAAGCTATTCAAGAGGTACCTGCAAAAGAACAAGGTCAAGGTTTTTATTCCAGACTATCCCTGGTACCAAGGAAGGACAAAGATTGGAGACCTATTTTAGACCTATCCATCCTAAACACATATTTACACGTACCAAAATTCAAGATGCTCACATTACAGCAGCTTCTTCCCATGCTGGGAAGGAGTCTTGGCTGGTAACATTGGACCTCAAGGAGGCATACCTGCATGTCCCTATCAGACAAGATTGCAGAAGATACCTCAAATTTCTTGCAGGTTCAACCCATTATCAATTCTCTGCATTGTCCTTTGGCTTATCTACTGCACCCAGAGTGTTTACGAAATGCCTGGCATCAGTAATTGCCTTCTGCAGACTTCAAGGGATACAAATATACCCATATCTGGACGACTGCCTGATCCAAGCGAACAGCAAGCGCATACTTCTGAAACACCTGGCATTTGTAATAAAACTGTTGAACTTTCTGGGATACACAGTCATCAAAAAGAAATCAAAACTAATACACTCTCAAACAATAATTTTCCTGGGTGCCAGCTTGAATACAAACACCCAGATGGCCTACCTCACGCCAGAGAAGCAAGGGCAACTATCTCAATACTTCAGCAAAATGGCAACCTTCACCAGGCTGACTGTAAGGAAAGTCCTGCAGGCTCTGGGATTGATGGCATCTTGCATCCTGCTAATCCCATGTGCAAAGCTGCATATGAGGAAACTTCAGTGGTACCTAAAAAACTTATGGTCTCAACACAGCCACAGTTTGGAATCAATTATACCACTCATTCCATGTCTTCAAAAGGAATTTCTGTGGTGGGCTCAAGCATGCCAAAGAAACATAGGTCTCCCCTTCTGCATACCTCCAGCAAATCAAATCATCACAACAGACGCCTCGGACTATGCCTGGGGGGCGCACATGACAGATCAGTGCATTCAGGGAAAATGGTCCCAAAAAGAGACGCACCTACACCTCAATAAAAAGGAAATGCTAGCAGTGCAAAATGCTATTATGGCCTTCAAAGACCTACTGCATCCAAGCCAGCTGTTGATAAGGACAGACAACACCACAGTGATGTGAACTCATTCATACCCCCTGTGCAGACTAGCCATGTCCCTTTAGAACAAGGCTCTGGAATTGCAAATCCAACTTCAAGCACAATTCCTGCCAGGGAAGGAAAACACACTGGCAGACAGCCTAAGCAGAAGTATGACAGATCCACACGAATGGAAGTTGCATCCTCAAGTTTTCGCAAAGATAACTCAGGCATGGGGACAGCCAGACATAGATCTCTGTGCTACCCACAGAAATTACCAACTGAAAAAAAATTTTGCTCAAGGACATATCATCCACAGGCCTGGAAAGTGGACGCACTTTCTTTCAACTGGACAACATTGACAGTCTATGCCTTTCCACCTCTCCCTCTGCTGCCCAAAGTTCTATTAAAAGCCAGAGCAGAGAGGCCAAACATGATTCTCATTGCTCCAGACTGGCCAAGACAACACTGGTATCCACTCCTGAAGAGCCCGACGCATTCCCCACCATGGATCCTGCCTCTAGTGCCTCTTCTGTTGTCCCAGCACAACTTCAAAACTCTTCACAGCCAGCTAAAAACCATCAATCTAGCCGCATGGAGAATCCCTTGATTTCCCAACAGACCCTCCTCTCCAAGGAGGTGCAGGATGTCATCTTGGAGGCCAGAAGACCTTCTACTAGAAAAGCCTACTCCGCCAAATGGAAACGGTTTTGTGCCTGGAATGAGAAAAAGGGCCAGAATATTTGGGTAATAAATTTACCTCAAATATTACAGTACCTAGCTGAGATGTTAAACAGTGGACTTTCCTTCTCCTCCATCAAGATCCATGCTTCAGCCATTTCTGCACAATACAACACAGATCCTCCTTTATTCTCTCATCCTCTCTTAAGACAGTTCCTCAGAGGGGCTAAGAATATAAAACCCCCAAGGAAACCACCAGTACCTGCTTGGGACCTCAACTTCATTTTGGAAAAACTGACCCTGCCTCCATTTGAGCCAGCTGCTTCAACAGAACTACAATATTTGTCCTGGAAAACAGCCTTCCTTCTGGCTATCACCTCAGCACGCAGGGTTTCGAAACTACAGGCCCTCATGGCTGTGCAACCTTTCATCATTTTCCTTCAGGACAGAGTTTCCTTACGAACCAACCCTTCCTTTATGCCAAAGGTAGTATCCAGTGTAGCCTTGAATCAGACTATCCACTTACCTACCTTTTACCCTAACCCACAAAACAAAGGGGAAAGACTACTACATTCCTTGGACATTCACAGACAACTTCGTTATTATTTGGACAGGACAAAGCCATTCAGAAAATCCGAGCAACTCTTTGTGTCCTATGCTACAGGTGCTCAAGGAAAGGCGATCTCCAAACAGACAATCTCAAAATGGATAGCCCACTGCATACGCTTTTGTTACTCATTTCATGGAAAAACTGTGCCTTCAAGCATCAGATCCCACTCTACAAGGGCCACAACTACCTCTGCAGCTTTCCTCAGGGGGGGGTTTCTACCAAGGACATTTTGGAAGCAGCCACTTGGAGTTCTGTGCACACTTTCTCCAAACACCATCACCTTCCCTTTTACTCTAAATCTAGAGCGGGCTTTGCCACAGCAGTCTTGCAGGGCATCCTTGCTCCTCCTTGTTCCACTTAGTGCCTGCCACCCCTATTTAGCTTTGGGATTCTACCCATCTGTTATGACTGCAGCTGTATGCACGATGAGCATAGTACAGTTTTGTACCTACCATAAATGTAGATGTTCAAGTGCTAATACAGCTGCAGTCCAGGTTTCCCTCCCTCCCATCCCCTCTTGGGACAGGCCTTATGACAAACACCTTCTCATGCAACCTGATTGGGGTATTCTTTTATGGTGTATTTGCTTGCAAACTACTGTTTTTTGATTATTCTATATTGCATTATTACATAAGTTTATGTTTTGCCTTCCTTCTGGGGGCACCTGACATCTGGGGCAAGAAAAACTGAAGAAGATGGCGTCGGCTGGCTCTTTTATACCCCTGCCGCACTGACGTCAGGGAAGAAGCGATGACAACCGACGCCGGACCTAGACTTTGGAATTCGGCCGACCGAGGACCCGCCTGACGGCAGGATAACCCATCTGTTATGACTGCAGCTGTATTAGCACTCGAACATCTACATTTATGGTAGGTACAAAACTGTACTTTCACCAGGTTGATAGGAGAAGGCACAGGAAACTGACCTTTAGACATGCCAGGAGGGATGGTGATCATTACTGGAGACATTTCCTTATGGGACGTCTAATGCTGATAACACTTGTGTGCTTCAATAATTGCTACAAAAAGCCTGATTTAGTGCTAGGTAAATAAGCTAATTAAAGTGTGAGAGAGAAGAGATCTGGCAAGATCTAAGGGAAAAATTGAAGGGCAGACTTGCTGGCACCGGTAATATACTTTAAATGCAGTGCAAGCTAGCACACTTGAGTGTGTAGCAATATTAAAGCAAATACAGTTAAATGAAAAAACAACTTGAGTGCAGAAAGCAGTACAATAAGAAAAAAAATCAAAATGAAGGCACTTAGTCTCTCTTTCTTTCTGTTGCTTTTGTAGTCTGCAGGATACCAAAACAGGAGCCATGGAGGTTTTAAACAAGTGCAAACCCGCACAAACACCGGCTTTTAAACCAGAAAGTTGAAAGGGATAGAAAAACTGCCCAAACGGCCAGTAAACTACAATTTTAGAGCCAGAAACATCTCATGTTGTGGTAGATAGGCTACTTAGTTCTTACCACTCCCACTGATAAGCTGGAAGGCTTCCTTCTAACACAGAAAGGTCTGAGGAACTCAGAAACGTACAAAACAGTCCTGGATACTCCAGATTTCTATCTGGAGTACTCTAGTAACAGGAAAGTCGGAAAATAAGCTTAGGACTTTTTTCTGCAGAAAAAAAAAACAGCACTTGTAGCTGGAATACCTCAAAAAGGGTTTAAAACCAAGCAGCTGAAGCTCTGGATGCTGCAGACTTAAATTTAGACTGCTACTCAATTTTAAGGTCAAGAACTCACGAAGAAAAAATGCACAATGAAGCACAGATTAATCACTTATAGTCAAAAGAATAGCACCAGCAGTATGAAAAAATACAGTTAAACAGCAACTAAATGCAGTAATATGCAGTGAAACAGTAATGAATTGCAGTAGATAGCAATGAAATATAGTTAATCAGTAGATTGCTTTGAAACAATACCTCAAATCACAACAGTAACAGACAGCACAAATAAAGTGGAGATTCAGTAGAATACTATCATCAATTTAGTGAGGCTATCAAGAAGCAGTAATAAATATGGCTAAAAGCAAAATGAAGTAGAAAAGAGGTAGTTTTTTTTTTTTTTTAAGTAGAAAGTGAAGAGACAGAAGGTAATGAGAATTCAAGGTTCAGACGCTAAAGGGGTGGGCCTTTACTAAGTTCTTACTATAAACAGTATAATGAGCTGGTGTAATGTGACTCAGGTGAGTGTCCAGTATCAGCTTTTTACCAGCAACTCAAAGCCACCAAGATTTAGGACCACCACAACAACTGGGTGGGTGGGTGGCTGGGGAATAAAAAAGCTGTACAGATTATAGAGATATGTTGTAAAACAGAAGTGCAGAAGATGATTGAAAATAAACACTTCTCTTTTTCCAGTATCACAGCAGGCAGAAGGCCAGTCTCTCTGCAGCTTTCAACAGCTTGAGTTTAATTCTGTTGATGCCAAAAAAGCAATTTCTAGAAAATGGAAAGCCAAGTCTAAACCATCTGTATTTGAAGTATTGCATATTATAAAAGAAATAGAAGAACTGGATGAGGGACATTTAGAAAGGGAAAGGAGCAATTTAAATATAGATAAATGGAAATTGTGGTATCAATACAAGCAGGGTAATGTTCAGGACGAGTGACGAAAGGCAAGAATTCAGTTTATGTAATGTTGGACTGATGATAGGAAGAAAAGATTTATAATATATGTAAATGAGGAAAATGTTAATATGGGTCATTTTCTGTTAATGTATGTTTGCCTGTGTCTTAAATGATAATTTAAGAAAGATGTTATCTGATGGTCAACTGCATGCTGGAACTCTGCCCCTTCAGAAAAAAAGAACTTTTAAAGAAACTGTGTCTTCAGTTTGAACATGCTTCTATGTGTAGTCTATAGCAGTGGCTTTTGTAACTCCAAAAACAAGGACTCTGAATGTATTTATCTATTGAAATAGCTTATTGGCAGTTGTGAGGTTTACCAGAAGTGTAGCAAACCCAGGTCTAGTCCCATTGATGGCATGCCTGTGAGTACAATGAGGAATTTACTGTGGACTTGAACTTGGCATCTGCTACCTTCATGTCATCAATTTACATACATGTTTCAGTGCCATATGCATTATGAATACAAAAAGATAGTCTGACATTTAAATCAGTTTATTCATTGTTGGATAAAGAAACCTGGTCCATCTCAGGATTTATTTTTTGAAAGTTGTGGAGAATTCTATTATGATGTAGTCAGAGATAAGACAGAGAACTTCAGTATTGGAACCATGACCACAGTAACATGTAGTCCTTGGACTAATGGGCTGTTAGAAAGTTGCATTCAGTAACTAACTGAAATTATAGTAAAAGTAAATACTAGTAGTAGATGTGATTGGGAAATGGCATTAGATTGTGGTCTGGCAAAAAAAAATACTGTGCAGATTGTCTGCAGTCCATCAGAACTACATCCTCTCTCTGTTCTGATTGATAAGTTGCCTGCTGTAGAAGAAACCACAAAGAGCATAGCAGTGGAAGACATATTTCAGCATTATATGCGGCAAGGAGTGCAGTTGCTGATGTTGAATGTAAAGACAGAAATTTGATGCCATTATAGAAATAACTTTATACCAGAAATGTTTTTGAAATGGGAGACGAGCTGTAGTATAGATGGACTGATTGTGTAGCATGGAAAGGACCCAGAATCTTCGTTCCCCAGTTTGGAGCTGTAATATTTGTGAGACTTGGTAGTATTTGTGAAAGGGTCTTCATTTGTTGCTTTCACTACTCACAATTCACCCAACCACAGGCAACAAATACCACTGAAGCAGACAAAATATATTCCATTTGTGCTTCACAGCATTCTACTTCAGGGTATATCCTCTAAACGTATTGAGGAAGCTTGAAACTGTAGACCTGAATAAGTTATCACAACTCACTGCACTGCATCCATAGTTTATCCAAATGGAGGCAAAACACATCTGCAAACTATGTAGCATTTCTCCCCGGGCCTCCGCTGAAAACAGGCTCTGTGGAACCTAGTCGGACATTCCCGGTCAACAAATGTTAAATAAATAAATAAAATGTATTCCTGGAAACACACTACCAAATTCCCAGTTCCCTTAGTTAAAAAATGTTCACGCTGTCAGACTAATCTCAATTCTTTGTACTCTAGCTAAGGTAATGGAAAAACTTTTGTATATGCAACTAAGAGAACATGTATCAAAGCAGTATGACCATTTAGCTAATGGATAACATGATTTTTGTAATAAATATAGCACACAAACAGCACTGTTCACTGTAACTAACTTTGTACTTGAGGCTTTCGAAAAAGGTCACTTAACAGGTGCTCTCATTATCAACCTAGAGTGTGCTTTGTAGACTTGTCAGCCACATCATTGTACTTAAAACACTAACCAACTTTGGTGTGACAGTGAATTGCATAGGGTCACATCATATATAACTAAAAGGACTTTTACAGTTACACACAGACTCAGTGTATCCAACAATGAAGCCTTTTCAGCAGGAGTATCTCAAGGTTCAGTCCTGAGTCCACTACTCTTCATTAATGACCTACCTTTTGATATATTGGCCCTAAACTATATGTTTTACAAAGGTGCCATCATACTGTAGTCAGATACGTCTCACCACAAATTACGAGAAAGGCTGCAAAAAGTGTTCACCTTACTATAGAATTGCCTTTCTAATATGCAGGTTGTATTAAACTGTAAGAAATCAACTACTGTGTTGTTTGGGACACACCAAAAGCTCAAATCCAGTCCCATATTAAACATTATTGACCCTAAAGGAAACCCACTAACTAAAGTCACTGAGCAAAGATACTGCAGTAGAACTTTTCCCCAAAAGCTCACCTTTGCTCCACATGTGTACTACATTGTAAAAGTAACACTCTGTCAACTTAGGCTAGCATGCAAATAATTTTATCTACTCCAAAGAGATTCTAGGAAAGCTCTAGCATTACAAATGATAATTAACAAAACAGAACACTATTATTATTTGCTCTAAAGTCCGCACAGAACACACACACACACACACACACACACACACACACACACACACACACACACACACACACTCTGCAAGTGACTGCAAGCAGGATCTGACTATTAATAACAGTGGGTGGACCCAGAAAACCTCATTATATCTTTCTGAAAAAATCCAAAATGCTAACAGTAACTTTTAGGGCCACTCCCCTACCCAGCTAATTGATATTCAGACAAATTCTCTGCTCATACTGCCCCTCCTCTACAGGATGAACAACAACACAGGTAGATAAATTATTCTCTGTATCTTTCTATAGACAATGCTGTTTGTCAAGATCCCATTTCAGTTAGGCAGTGGGTGAAAAAACCTTTTCAAAACTTGCATCTGCAGCATAGACAATACCTCAAAATATCTGAAAACAACAGGAATTGAGTACATTCAGAAAAGAGCTACTTCAACTTCTTAGCAATGAATGTGTGTGAGTATTTGACTGGCTAAATTAGGCTTGTAGCAACTAGCTCATATTTTCGCAGTTAAGCATTTTTTTTCTAAATGCCTCTGTCTGGCACTTAACACCAAGGTGAGGAGCAAAAAAAAACGTTCCTCCATTCTGGCCCTGAAGCATCATGTCACCTCTGTAATGTCCTCACATTGACATGAGAAGTGAAAAAAAAAGTCCCTTCTCCAATTTGGCGAGCCTGTCTCCTTTCTTAAGGAGAAGGAGCACACGTTAACTCTGTATGACCCTCACATCGACGTGAGGGGCAAAGAATCCATTCTTTTTGCTCATGATCACATCACCCAACACCTTTGGTCCACCCTAGCTATGTTTTTTAGGAAACGTTTCATAAACAATGAGTACTGTGCGACTTTATTTGCATAACCTCCATGCTGGCGGCCGGCTGGTAGCACAAGTATAAAGGTCTACCATCATCTTGCCCAATACTGTTTACAACCACATTACAGAAGTATAGAGGAATTTGAATAAAATATCTGTTGATGAGTATTAGAGTTAAGGAAGAAGTCCAGTGAAGTACCTTCTCCACAACTGAAGACCCTTTGATGTTAGTCAGAAAAATTGAGATACATCTCTTGTATTTGCAACGGGGACCATCAGCCTTGGATTTCATATTGGTGTGTGTTTGTGTGGGGAGCAGCAAGCTGTGAACATAAGATACTGCACGACCATATGTTGTTTGGGGTTTCAGGTGCATATGTCAGGGTATGGGTAGAATATCATATTGGGGGAGGTTGCGGGTATGCATAGCAGTAACTTTGGTTGTTAACAAGGTCCGTACGTTGGAGGAGGCCATGGTCTTAATCATGTGTACCACAGTGTTGCATATACACTCAGTGAATGGGGCATTTTGTCATTAAGTGTACATATACTGATGTAGCCACCCAAGGGAGGCAATGCCTTGCATGTTCAATAGCCAGGGGAATGAATTGATGCTGCAGGCCCCCCCTCCACATATGGCATGTGCTTCCTGGTCAAAGGTGTTGCAAACAAGAGGCATCAGGACCAGGCTTTGCTGGGACTGCTCCATATTTTTTTTTTTTTTTTGCTGTGGACAGCCATAATAGGTCCCTACAGTGAGTGCAGTGGAAGATTACTGATATGTTGCTCCATGCAGAGGAAAGGACACAAGATACTGTGTCAAACAAGTTTGCCATTAGAGTGGGACCACCAACATAGCAGTAGCCGATAGTGGTCAAGGAGATTTTGGTGTTGCTTCACCCAGGGGAATAAGCCCCTCATACCTAGGGGTAGCTTGGATATGAGAATAGAACTTGCAGTAACCACCTGTTTGCTAATAGGAGAAGCACCAGGTTAGTAAATTCCATTACAGTACTCTCTAGCATTCCACTGCATGACTGAAGAGAGGGGTTTGATTGTGGCCCACGTGCTTCTCTGTCCTTCCAGGTACCTCTAGCTGCAAGTGCAACATCCTGCAAAAACAAGTTAAGTCTTCCAACAAGTTTTATGGCACTGTTTCTATGTGTACCAGTATACATGCCACATGGGAATATGGAGCCATAAATGGCATGGGCTGATGATTGTGTAATTCTTTCATCGTTTTACAGGTTCTACTGGTGAAAGGTCCAGCGCAACTGGACACTGGGCTGATGTCAGCAAAGCACATGTAACTTTTGGTGATGGCAACATCTAGCTTGCACTTTGTAATGATAGTGACGTTGTTGCAACACTGCAGTGGGTGGATCGCATTTATTCAGTAGTACAAAAGCCTGTATAGAGGTAGTGGCTGAGCACAAGGCATCCTGTACCCGAGACCCACACAGGCTATGCTTATATCCCCTACCCACACAACATCTGATGTGCACACTGCTTCTGTTGTGTGCATGCCTGTTATAAGGGGAGAGGACAGTGTTGTCATAACTCTAGCACTATCTCTTGTATGTGAATAACACTGAATCCACCAGGAGATGTGCAGATCAGTGATCCAGGCATAAACAGCTGCTATGCACATTAGTGTGAAGATAGTGGATATGCCGCATGGCTTACAGTAGGACATGCCTGTGGGCACACACCCTATCACTTTTTATCATAAGCATCCAGGTCATGGTCAGTATTGCTCATTAGACTTAGCATGTGGGAAATCTCCTCAGGTGTACTGGCATAGTCTTGTAATTCAGTCATTGTGTTCCCTCCACCTGTGCAGTGCCCATCCCCTAATCTTTGTGGGTATGGTAATGTCTAATGTATAGTGTGGCCAGTTCTTGTGCTGCTCTGCATATCTTGGATGTGATGGTGCATGCATCATTTCATTTGACATGACCCATAGTTTTGGGCCAGTTACCTCCTCTTTGTTATTGCTGCAGTGTGTTGCACCCACCCCTGTCTCATTTGAGACTCTGCTCCTGCCTATTCTATTGCTGCACCTTGCATGGCAGGTCCTGCCATGATGTTCTTCTGTCACTTCACTTCAGTTGTTTATGCAATGTCATGTAGATGAGCATGTCAGAAGCAACAGGCTGCATGCATCCAGAGGATATTAAAAATTCCATCTGGAGGTGTCTAAACATGAATGTCCATTCATTAGTCCTAATGCCCAGTGCACCATGTTTCAGGTTTCTGCAGGGTCTGTATTGTAGGACATGTAGACATGCATGGTCTGAGGAATTCATATCAGAGTCTTTTATCAGAACTTTAGGGCATGTCTAGCATAGCCTGCAACAGACTGAGTATTTTCTTTGGACTACTCCCAGCGTGCATGGTGCCTGTGTACATGGTATGTGTGTGGTCACCTCCCAGCCAGATGACCCTGTCTGACATATCTTCACTGATGTAGATGTGTGAATAATTTGCACTGGCTAGGTGCATGCATATGCACTATAAATAACACCTGGGACATTACAGACAATGTGGCAGTTCAGGAAGTGGAAGCCCCTCCTGTTTTTGTGTACCTCTGGCTATCTGAAGCAGGTTGAGTACAGTGCGTAGTGCCCAGGGCCTCAGGGAAATGTGCTGTCTCATAAAAAGCCTCCATGTTGGTTCTGTTCTCTAGTGTCCTGGAGAACCATATATTCTACTCCACATCATACCTCGATATTTACCTTTTTTGGGGTCAAATATTTAGGGTACCATGAATTCCTGAGCAGCCTCTTTAAATCCTGATTTGATTTCCATATTGTTTTCATTTTTAGTTCATGCGCTGTCATCACACATCACGAGTGTATCCTGCTGTGTCACCAACGTGCGAGACCATGTATGATGACATCACTTCTGAGACTATGATGTGCAGGTGAATCTTTGAGCATTCTGGTGAGGCAGTACTAGTTGCATAGTCTCTGGCCTTGTCGGTGTTGAGTGAGCAGCTTCAGTTTTTGGAGCTTTAAGAGTCACTTGGAGAAAAGAAGTTGAGAGGAGGTAGTTAAAAGTAGTATACTGTGCTTTGTCCAGTTACAGTACAAGCAAAAAGAAAAAAAAAATAGTAGTAGTTAGTACGTGTTGAAGCTTGACTTGGCTTGTGTTATGTGCAGCACCTGTGTGGAGTGTCGACTGGCAAACCAGATTGACTAGTCGTCTCGAGTGCTTCCTTTTGTTTATTGCAGGCTTGCCTTGGCTAAGTTGGCTCCGACAGTTGTACTTGTCTTTTTGTACTGCTTTCTGTCACTCACTCTGGAACTGTGACCAGTGTACAGTTGTACTGTTCACACAGAACACACACATTTTGCAAATTTGCACACGGAGAATTCAGTTGCAGTTGATGGTAGAGTGATTGGATCCACATCATCCGCTGATCACAAAGCCAGCAGTCCTCCACTCCACAGAAAGATTGACACAATCTGTCAGCAGGATGAGGACATTTTTTTTTTCTAACAAATATCTTTATTAAATTATTACATATGACATAGGTAATCATTCATTTATATAAATGAAAACAAACCATATTGACGTGTTTAGCTGCAAACATTGTACATCACAAACCATATTGACGTAATTCTATTTGCAAACGTTATACATCACTTATAATCTGTCCAGTCTTTGTCAATCAGATATTACAAAGCTCATTCAAATCCTGCCTTCTTTTAAACCTTGTTCCCTCTCTGCATGTATTGTTCCCAAAATCCCCATTTTTCCTGTGTAATTTGCTCCTACTTTTTTTGAAGATCCCAACTTAAGTTGTTTTATTTATTTATTTTACTATATTCACTACTTCTAGTAAAGTTAGTTTAGACTTTGATTTCCATTTTCTAGTAATAGTTTTTTTTGGCAGCCACTATAATTAGACTCAACAAGGCCTTACTATGTCTAGGCAATTCTGATTCCTTGTCATAGCTCAAAATTAATTTCCTTAGTTACACCAGTTTACTCACCTGGTATCTCTGACATAGCAGCCTGCAGGGAGTCAAGTCTGCCAACTCCTTATACTCTCAGAAAATATGTTCCTAATTACCTCTTTCTTCCACATCACACGTCCAACATTTGCTATCTACTTAAGGAAAAATTCTCTGGAGTCTACTTGGGGTATAAAAATACCTACGTAAACACCTCCAACCAAAGATACTAAATTTTCTAGACTTTGTTGCATATTTGGGAGACATTCATATATCCCCCATTGTTTCTTTGTGAATTGCTTATCTTCCCAATCCTTTCTAACCTCCTTTGATTGATACTTATTATGCAATATTTTGTATGCTGTACTAATTGTTCCTTTTTTAACAGCAGCTTCTGTTCTAGATTCTTCTAAAAACTCTACCAGTGCTGGTCTTTTGTTTAGGATCCCCCTATTTCTTTCTCTTTGTCTATACTCTGATATCAATCCTTGATAGGGGAAGGCAGTCTCGAGCCTGCAGACCAAATAAATTCTTGGCCTATTCCCATTCTAATGTCTTTCCCTTTCTAATTATTTGCTCCCAATACCTTGGTTCTTTTGCCAGTTTTCTCCCATAAATTCCAGCCCCCCCTTGCCTGTTGTCTGTATCCCTAATTGCACTCATCCCTAACGGCAGAATCTCTCTTCTCCATTCCTGTGTTGGCTTAGTTCTTAGAATACTTTCTGCTACTTTATGAATATAATATTCTGAATAGTTATTGCTATTCTTAAGGCTCTACATCCAAAGTCTCCATTTCTTCTTGTTTCTTGAGCTTCCCCCCTGTTTCGTCATCATCTTTCCCACTTTGAATTATAGGTTTCTGCTTGTGCCATGTATAAGATCCCAGGATGAAGAAATTATCATTTAGTTCCACCTCAACTTCATCCCCAAGGTAAGTGACGTTTTATTGAACTTGGAGAATAAATTGAAAACAAAAAAAAATGTAAATCATTGTGCCACTGGCAGTGGCACTGCCTAGCCTCTCTTCCAAGTGTTCAAACTGTTTACAAATTAAAGAAACTTTAGCAAATAATTCTGCCATTATTGACATTATACCAGATGATTAAAAAAAAACAAAAAAAAAAACCAGGTAATATAGAGCCAGTGTTGAAGGAAGGTAAATCAGGGAGTTTTCATATATGACTGTAGAAATCTCAGTGGTACATTTACTGCCAAGCAGCCAGCATTACAGACTAGAATGTAGTCAATGTCAAGCAAGAAAACTGCATTTTAATTTTATACAAGTTCTAAGTTTTCTACAAGTTCATATGTTAATATAAAGAAAATACTATTTGTTCTGCAACTTCTGCTTATGTTTTCTGGTTTTCAAGTCACGTTTGAATGTTGGTATCCCACAATTCCCTTGGAGTGGTTGAGGTTACATTATTATACACGCAAGTTTTATGTTAAGCATTGTCAAGATTTTTGGCTAGTTGTACCTACTTTTCATGGACCTTTGTCCAGATTTTTGATGTTTCCAGGTTGAGCAGTATGCTCCACGTGTTTAAGTATTTTTATAAAATTATCACTTAAGATGTAGGTGTACATGCATTAATAGAAACAAACTGTATTAAATTCATATATTGTACATGAAATATATACACACATAAAGGTATATAATATATGTATAATTTTCTTTCTTTTTAGCAATTATTTACCTCAGCATTGCATAAATTGCTCAGTTCAGTTATACTCCTCCCAAACATTGTTCTTGCATGTATTGTTCTGTAATAACAAAATGAAAACTCCAGCAAAGCTAGAATTTCCAATAAGTGATCTCCCAAACCTCTTGTATCAGAGGCACATGGGACATATACAAATGATCCTTATGAACATCAGGTGTTTCAGCTAATTGACCATTCTGAATGCCCATGACTTGTTTCGTCGTTTTAGTGGACAATTTCAGGCCAGTAAAGCCAAACCCCACTAGCTGTGGATATGCATATTTTGGCCTTATGACCTCATCAGCACAGCACAAGCCGAGTGTTTGACTTTGTTTTTACTGATTGGTTTTTCAGTGACCTTCTCACTCATTGTTTTAGTTTGTTGTTTGGAATATTTTTGCAGTGACCCTAATGATAATGGACATCAGCTGGGTATAACAGCCCTGTGTTTCTAATGCTTAGTCAAACATACTGCTGTGTTTGCTTGCACTGTTTTATCTTGGATGAATATTGTCTGTATTATTCTAGATTTGGAGTTTTCTGCTTATAAAGGATTTACCACCTACCAAGCGTCACTTTTGTCTTGCAACAACTGCCTTTTATTTTTCATTCTACCTTAATCTGTGTGAAGGATCAATTTATCCCACTTAACTCTTGCCTTCTTGCCCTCTTCCCCTCCCAAATAAATGCATTTAACTATTTATTAAGTATAGTCCACAATTTCTCTGGTTGATACAAATATGCCTGACTTTTATATAGAACTAATCTCTTCCCACATAATCGTTAGCTGCCATTATAGAATCCTTTTTAATCCTTACACCCAAATGCTTCATCTTATTATCATGTCCCCATAAAAGTGGGTATTGCTGAACCGATTCACACATGCTGCATAGTTTACCTCTAAAGCCTCTGTCCACAACACTGAAATGTCCTTTTTTCTGGATTTATCAAGTACAATATAATATAATTTGCAAGTAAAGCTGTCTTGTCTTGATTACCATGCCAGCCATATCCTTGAATTTGTGAGTCCCTTATTTTCTTTGCCAGTGGCTGTAAATGTAAAGCATATAGCAAAGGAAAAAGAGGACACCCTGCCTGGTTCCTCTGTTCAAAGGCAACTTGTTGGAGAGGAAGCCTCCCACTTTAATTTTTGCCTCAGGTTTTCATATTCCTCCTAATTAATCCTATTATTCATTGACTGTAAGCCCTACTCAATTCCAGCTGACACTAGCAAATGCTTTCTCTGCATCAAGATACACTAACAGCAGTGGTATTTTCTTGTGTTCTTCTCTCTGGATTAGCATTGTTCTGTTAATGTTTTCGAATGTTTGCCTTGCGTCCACAAAACCACACTGATCCATATTAATCAGTTTTGACTTCCTCCACATGTTGTAGCATAGTCTACCCTAGCCATTTCCCATAGTTCGTTCTAAGCTCCCTTTAGGCAATTCACATTCCTCACATTTCACTTGTTGACCCCTTACAGTATCCTTGTCCACTCAGAAATGGTCCAGTGTTTGTTTTATCGGGTGGTAAGTCAGGAACTGCCTGTACCTCCTATAGCATGGCAGCATTACAAGTACTCTCTCCAGTGCTGGCTGCGGGCACATGCTGCCATTCCTAGAACTCCTGTCATTCACACCACAAATCTTGACATTCAAAATGGTTAAATGCTCTGCACTGTGCTGCTTTTCTGTATGTTTCTGAATTGTTCTAATATTTTGGGCTCCTTCATTTACATTTTCAATGTTCTCCTTTGCATGAAGTTCCATATTTACATAGATCTCAACCTTTTTCCTCCAGCGTTAAGGACGAAACAAAATATTTTGGGAGAAAAGACTCTTGTCAGGGCACTTTTTAAATGCTAGTACTAGTAACTTAGACATTTGATAAAAAGAGACTGTGAATTAATACTTTATTCTGAAGTAAAAGAAGCTGTAACTAATGATTATCAATATTTACAGACTACAAAGTTTCTTGCAAAAAGGTGGAGGATTATAAAGATAGTGGTAAACCAGGAACTTCGGTATGTAATACTTTAAACCTCCTGTGAATGAGCCACATGGGAAAATATGCAAATGACCCCTTAAGGCCATACAAGTGTTCGGCTCCATGGCTTCTAAATGCCCACTAACTTTTTTTATAAGTCATTATTAAACATTCAGGCCAATAAAGTCAACCCCTACTAACAGTAGACATGACATATTTTGCCCTTTTTATGGGCTTGTCAGTACAGCATATGTGGCAAGATTGACCACTCTCTGAAAACATTTCTCTTAAAAAAAAAGTTATGCAGAAAAAAAGAACACATAGACAAAATTGTGGAACTCTCTCAGAAGAAGTTGGTTTACCAGGCTCTTTTTCCTTGTGTGTCTTTTCTGTATGGCCTTTTTACTTTTTTTTTTTTCTCTTCAGAACCTTCCAGTTTTAGAAGCAAATGTTAATCCAAAATTACAGACAGTGGCAGGGTATGATTCGGTGGCAGGCTGGCCTATGTTGAAGACCCTTGGTTTCACCTTACATCAGATATATAAGTGAGGCATATAATCTCCTAGAGGTACAAGTTACAATTCAGAGCCATTCTACCTTTTGTATAGGTATGCCTCCATTATGTCTTACTGTTTTAACCCTAAAAGTCCTCCAGCAGTTGACTGCTTGCATTGCTGTGAAAGGAATCCCACCCCAAGAGAAGAAAGAAAAAGGATTTACTCAGCTTCAGGGAGGACAGACCATTGCAACCAGTTTATGGAGGTGTCCAAATTTAACAAAATTCTAGGAATTATTAAATCAATAATGTTTACCCTTTAGGTCTTCCTCCTATTCCTTTCCCCTAGAGCCCTGTTGTTTACACGGGACCCGAAGGATGTCAGCCTTCATATCGCCATTCAGAAAGATCACTGGTGTTTTCTGAGATTCAGGAGGTGAGAGGCATTTCCTGTTGACTCTCTCTCCCTGGCCCACATTTCCTGTCTTCTCCACTGTTTTTCTGTTTAGTAAGTGCCTGGTCCTAGTGCTCACCTTTCTTCAGGACCGAGGGTGCCTACATTTCCGTCATCTAGATGGCTACCTCATACAAGCCCTTTCAGTGAAAGACTTGAGCAGCTCACTGATCTTAAAATGAACTACCTCATCAACCCATTCTTTTGTCTAAGCCTTCCAAAATTCAGCTTGAACCTGGAGAGATCCATGCTCATTCTAAGGAAACACCTGGACATGAAGAAAAAGACGCATCGTCCTACACAGAAGAGAAGAGCAGCAATTGAAGATACTGTTTGTGAACCTTCCTCAAAAAAATAAGATTTGATGCTCAGAGCCTTGCTCAGCATATTTGCAGTGGTGCCCCCTGGCCAAGTTGTAGGTGATAAACATCCAGTGATATCTAAAACGTCATTGGCAGCAAGGCTACCACCCTTTCCACCAATTGATACCACTTTTTCCAGCCAGAAGACAGAATTTTGTTGGTGAGTTAGTCAGGTGATGCTCACTCCGGGTGACTTTAGTTTGATTGGCAGCTTGGACACCTTTTGGAACTGACACAAAATCTAGAGGAGTGGCACTACTTAGCTGGCTTACTTATTTTTGAGGAGCAATGGTGTGGGCCACATGCCTAGGGGAACATTGTCTGGTGTTGGAATCCTTGGGGAAGACCAAAGACCACCCAGGAGCCTTAAGTTTGGGGGGGGCAGGACAGTCTTGTGGGGGGTTTTGTCACTTGCTGAAGTAATGCACCCTTGCTGATTCACATTTTACACTCACCCTTTAGCAGGTTGCAGAACATACATAATGGGGCTACTTCCTCAAAGTAAAAAAAAAACCCTAGTCCCCCAATTGAATGATGGCTTTGCATCTGGTCTGATAGTCCATTGCCCTCAAGGAACAAATGAGACATAGGGCTCTCTCCAAGGGGAAACAAATGGGTCAGTTGGGCAGATGGGGAGTGATGGTTAGGAGATGGATCAGAGCAAAAATATTTCCAAATAAAAGACAAACAGACGACCTGGAATGTGCCATTTCCAATTTCAGCAAGAACCTGTTTGTCAAATTGCATGTCTTCTGTAAAAATGCCTTTTGAACATTATCCTCTTCTGAAGAAATACTGACATTACTTCTATCAAAGATATTAGATTTACCGTTTTTTTTAATGTTATATGGAGCACAACCCTGTGATTGCTATTGGAACTTCTGGACAGTCTTTTTTTTTTCTGAAGAGAGACTTTTAACCATATAGTACACTCTCACTTTTAGTGGTTTAGCCTTCATCCGCCAGTAAAAGTGATCATTTTATTCCTAGTTTTCCAATCTGTAATTTAGCATCTCCACTGTGCTTTTCTTGCTTAACACACAGATTAAAGGCTTGAAAGCACCTTCGGAGTATGAGATGATTTAAAACAGGGGGTCTATGTTTGTGTCTGGAGAGAAGAAGCTAGGTGACTTTTCCTTAGAATCCTTCATCATATATGGGAGGTCAACCTCCTGTTTTTTTTTTCCTCTCCTCTCATAGAGATTGTTTATGCATTTATCATGGAAGTGATAGCACTCCTCATTTTACTTCTGAATACTGTACATCTGTCACATCTGCTCTTCCCTCCTTAGCCACATACCATAATCTTAAGTCTCCAAGTATCAGGCATACAATTCTTCATCTTACATGCTTTCACTGAGAAAGAGAACGGACTTGTGGATACCCTTCCTTTTAATCCTAAACAGACCTCAGGAAATCTGTGACCACTTCCAGGCTGTTGTAACTGGTGGTAGGGATGGGAGCATGACTAAGTGTTAGGGCTGTAGCAGATAGTTTTACAGCAAGAATAATTGCAAGAATAATTGCTTAGGAGTCTTGAAAGATGCATTGGTCATCATTTACCATGAACTTTGACAGTGCACTCAGTAGTGGAGTGGTAACAGTAGTAATGGAACTTGAGCCCTTGGTTTGCTTTTGGTAGTGTCAATCAGAATAAAAGGATTGTATTAGAATTTTTGTAATGTTAACATGTAAAATGTTTCTTTAGAAAATAACTGCAGTAATCTTGCCTGAACTTCTTTTCACAAATGCGAAGGAAATTCTGTTTTGTATGTGCATATAGTTAACAGATTACGCAAGACCTTGTTTATTGGAATAAAAATGAGTTGTACTTGATAGTTTAGTAGTCTTTTTTTTCTAAATTTGCAAATACTGATTGTCAAAAATTTGTGTTTCTTTTAATTTATTAGATGTATGCAAGAACTGTCACCATGTCATTGCAAGCCATGAGTACACATTTACAGTGGTGGATGACTACCAGGTAAATAACAAAAAAGTTCTTTACTAGTCCATTTGCTATGTAAAAACTTCTTTCCAAGTCCTTTTGCTATATGACAGTAAGTTTTTTAGCAATGTTTGTCATGTGTTAGAGAATGAAGGGATGGCCTGACATTTGGCATTAAGGTTTGAAGAAGCATTGAGCTGTATATTCCTGGTTGTAGCTGAAAAATGTCTAAGAAACCTTCTTCTCACTACCTGTATGGCAAATGTTTAACTGGGTTTGGGAGAGCATACCTGCTTCTGGGTGTCAGCAAATTTAGAGTGAATATTTTAGGAGACAGTTGCATCATTTATGGTAGCACTGATTGCATCAAGTAGTTGCTTAGAAGATGCATAAATTAGTTGTCAGCTGACGAAGGATAGTAGTCCTGTGTAATGTCCGAACATATAGCTCTGCATATAAATGCACTAGTGTGGCAGGAAATTGTGAAACTGTGAAGGACTGGAGCTGGTCAGCTTCAATACATAATATTTCCTGCCTTGTAGCCTCTGAGTCCTACTTTAAAGTGGGCAATGGACATTGTCTACAGTGTAGCACACTCGGAGTCTTTCTTCTGGTCATCCGACTTTATAGCATCTGATGAGTCATTAAGAGACTTGTATTTGTTGTAAGTACAGGAAGCAGAGGTGAAACAGCATACCAAGGAAGAAAAACAGTTTGTAAGTAACATTTTTACTTGCTTCTATTGATTTGTGTAATTGTGAATTATATCGGAAGAGCAGTAGTGCCTGTCAGCCATTGTGCCCCCCACCTCAGTCAGACTTGAGCCCATTAATTTCAGTGGCTGCTGGAGTCCCCCCCCCCCCAAGGACTGGGTGATTCTGTACCTTTCTCTTCTAGCACCTGACCCAATACATAAATTTGGGTCATCATCAAGGCTTTATATCTACTGCGGTGGTGGTGCTTCGGTAGCGTTGTCGCCTCACAGTTAGATGTTGCCTGTTTGATTCTCAGAGCGTCTTCTGTGTAATGACATCCGTGAATGGGCATTCCTTCGCTGAAGGTTGTGCATTAGGCCCGGCAAGACAGTACGTAAAAATCTACTACCAATCATTAGCGGACCGGAGTTCCGCTGTGGCGACCCCTAACTGGGAAAAGCCGAAAGACACAAACAAACATCAAGGCTTTATATCTCTCCACCCAGAAAAATGGGTTCGCTTTTCTTCCCATTTTGACTTTCCCACTGAAGTATTAGTTGGCTTTCACTGGGTTATTTGTAATGCAGTGATGTTCATCGTGTTTCACTGTTGCAGTCATTACTCTTGGGTTATCCTGCTGGCAGGCTACCCGCATTCGGCCTGAATTCCAAAGTCTTGGTTCGGCGATGGTTGCTGTCGCCTCTTCCATGACGTCAGTGCGCCAGGGGTATAAAAGATGCAGCCGATGCCATTTTCTTTAGTCTTTCTTGCCGCACGGTGCCCGAAGCAAAAGCAGTTCGCAAGTGCCGGTCGGCCGACTTCTGAGAGTTTCAAAATCGAATTTCAGATCGGAAGTCTTCATTAAAGCTAAGTACCCCGTTGGGGAAACTTTTTTTCTTGCTCCAGACCGATGTCAGAAAAAGTTAACAATTGTATTTCTTGTGGGAAGCAAATACCTCATAAGGATTTTCATTCTTACTGTAGTCCTTGCCTAGGCCCTGATCATGACGTTGCTAGCTGTCTGTTTTGTGCTAGATTTAACCAACACACTATTAAGCGGCGGTATGATTTTGCCTTTCATTACTTTGGCTGAAGGTTTAATTATATAATGCCGTCGGAACAGCCGACGACCGGAGTCTACAAAAAATGCAAGGAAAAGGACAGGCATCCAAGGTCCAAAACTGACAACGAGGCCCCCTCTAGGCCAGTCGCCAGTTCTCAGTGAGGTGCTTTTGCAGCCCCGGATGCCCACTACCTCAGAGCCACAGGCTGCTACCGACTTCCACATGGAGCTGACTAGGCCTCAGGATACTCAAGGTATTGGACCCTCGTAAACTATTCCCTCAGATGGGTCCGGAGCTGCTGAGCAGGCATCAGCTTCTGAGGGTGTTTTCAGACCTACACAATTATATGTCAAGCCTACCTCAGCTTCAAAGACTAAAAACAGCTCTAAAGACAAAGAAACAAATAAAGCATTCTCCTGGACAGACTTCCATGCCTAAGAAACAGATGCTTAAAATGGCCTAAGACGTAATTACTTTGATCAAGGGTTCCCATCCCTCTCCTGATAAGAGGCCTAGGCAAGAGACAGAATATGACTCCTCAGATCAGGTTTCTATTTCCTCTGACTCCTCTTCTGAACAGGGATACTCTTTTCCTCCCTATGAGGATTCTGATGCTGAAGAATCTATTCCTTCAGCCTCTCCTCCTGAGGATTATTCTTTTGTGGAAACCCTGCATACCATGAGGGAGCATTTTCACTGGGAGAGCCAAGATTATTCAGAATCTAAGAAAAGGCTCAGAGATTTTCTATTACTACCTCAGCACAGACCTCTTGCTATTCCACCTGTTCTAGACATTGTAGATGATGTATTTTCAGAGTCCGGCCTGTCTCCTGACTCTTTACCCCCTGCTCCTGCCAAGCCAGACAGATATTACAGGGTTCCAGACTCTCATAAATTTATATATAAAAACCCTGCTGCAGACCCAGAAACTATATCTGAGTCCCAAAGGGGTCAAGGCTTCCACTGCAAAAAAACCCTGTCCCCTCTGACAGGGATTCTAGGGCACTGGAAAGATGGGGGAAAAATTTACACTTCTGCTACCTTGGCTGTAAGGGCTTTAAATTGTCAGTTCCATATGCTTAAATATCAGCAATATTTAATGTCACTGCTTAAACAGAAAATGTTGACAACTTCTGAATGTTCTGATAACAACGAAATGCTGGATTTATTGCATGCAGCTGAACAAGTGGGAAAGCATACTTTGCAATGTGGTTTTGATTCACTGGTGGCCTCATGCAGGGCCACAGTTACGGGTTCTGTCATTAGAAGGCATGCTTGGTTAAAGGAACAGAATCTGCCTGATCATGTTAAAGCAAAATTGTTGGATGCTCCATTACAGCATGATACTTTGGTGTTAAAGCATAAGAGGTGTTGAAGAAAATGGAGGATAAAGTGAAATCCATGCAGACAGTTAAGGATTTCCTACAGGTACAGCCACCCAGATTTAGCAGGAACTGGCCTACAAAGAATTGGTCCTTTCCATTGTCTGACGGGCCACAAAGAGGCAGATACAGATGCCCCAGAGGCAGAACCAGCCCCAAGGCTCATACAGGCCTAAACAAGGGGGTGCTACTACCTCCAAAAGCGGAGAGGACAAATCACAACCATACAGGAAACGGTCCCAATGACTTTCCTCTGCCAGAACCAAGCACTTATCTTTTGGCAGCCCCCTTAGGGGGAAAACTAGCACTTTTTTCACCAAATTGGCACCTGATTACTCAGGACAAATGGGTCTTGAACATAGTGTCTGAAGGCTACAGGTTCCACTTTCACACCCTGCCAAGAGCAAAAGGTATGCCAGACGTGCCACACAATCAATGGGGAGAGGCACAATAGCAAGATGTTAAGTTGTCAATCTCGCCTTCATTCTTGCTTGATGGGTTCTGAGCCGATCCTCGGCTCCGACTCGGCACTTGCTAAGCTCAAGAGTCACTTTTACCAGCTCGAGGCAGCCCCATATCCCATGATGCAAGGAGGTAAGTACCCAGATCTCGTTTGCCGCTTCGCTGATGAGGTCCTCCTTTTACCAGCTCCTGGTAAGTGTTTATTATTACTAAACTTTTAGCCCCCAATCAGAAAAATTTTCTATTTTCTTTAAAATTCTATCTTTTATAGATAATTGTGAGTTTTTTTCTGACCAACTTTATATTTCCTTCTTTACTTTTTTAGTCAGGCCTTAATTCCCTCCCATCCCCGTCAGGGTGTGTGTGTGAGAGTTTTTACTTCTCAATACTTTAACTTTAGTTTGTCTGGTTCGGGACTGTGTGTGTAGTGTTTGTTTGGAAAGCACTATGTCTAAAGAACAGAGGGTCTCAGGCTTCAAGAAGTGTGACTCGTGCTGTCAGAAGATGTCTCTGACAGACGGTCACACTTCTTGTATATACTGCCTGGGACCTCTCCACCTGCAGGACTCCTGTGCAATTTGTCACCCTTTTAGCCAGAGAGTCCTGCAGGAAAGGAGGAACAAACTTATTTTAAGAGGACTTCTTAAACCGGAGGGCTCCCCGGCAAAATCGGCTCCGGGTAAGCCCTCTAAGACTACCAAGGCCCAGGCTTTTGTACCTAAGCCTTCGGCCTTGGCTCCGACTCCTTTGGAGTCGAGATCGGCTCTGGCTGGAGCCGATCTTAGCTTGGAGAAATCATCGGCACCGATGGCTATCGGTGCCGATACTTTGAAGGTCACTTTGGTGTCGGCTCCGACATCCATGTGGCTCGGGCTTCGGTGTCGGCGCCGACCGACACCATGATTTCTTTGCCTGTATCGGCTCCGGCCGGAGCCGATACATCTATACCTACACTCGAAGCCAAAAAGTTATCAGCTCCGTCTGGATCCATGGTTTTATCGGCTCCGATGGTTCCTTGGAGGAAGAGGTCCAGGTCTCCCTCTTTGGAACCGATACTGTCGGCTCCGGCCTCACCTCTTCTTTCGGATCAGAGCCGATCATCTAGGTCTTCCAGCTTGTCAGACCATGATTTAGAGAGGGTGGTAAGCAGATTATTAAAATCACAGGCACTAGCCCAAATGCTTCATAGTCCGTCTCAACAGACGACTATTAGTCCACACCCTCTTCAAGTTCCTCCTTCGACTCTACCCCAGAGTTTGGAGCTGGAGTCTACGGGAATAGTTTCTGCTATGGCTGAGGGCCAGATACTCCCCCGTTCTGCGCCTTCAGCATCTACTCTTATCTCCTCCTCGAGACCTTCCTTGGAGGGATTCGGTGGCCGGGTTTCCCTGGTCTGCTCCGAGGGGGTGAGTGGCATTGGACCCTTGTCTGACCCCGCTCTTCCCCTTGGAGCTTCGGCCTTGGTGAGCTCGGCTCCGACATCTGCCTCGGAGCCTTCCCTTTCGGTGGGTCCGGGAGTCCCAGTTTCTTCGGAACGGGTTCTCTCGAATCTCCCTGGGAGGGGAGCCTTCGAGGTGATAAGGAGTGTGCTGGCCCCTGGGCTCAGTCAGCAGTCTATTCCTTTAGCTCCTCTCTCTACGGTGCCTGTTGATATCTCTTCCCGCTCTCTTGCTCCCGGACCGAGAGATCCACCGCCTCAGATTTCCCCACTGGGAGGAACCTCCTCTTCCGAGGATTCTCCTGATCCGTCAGGAGATCCTCCGCACAAGAGGACTTGTAAGAGGAAGCACCTGGACTCCCCTAAGTCTATTACTTCGGATACCAACTTAGATGAGTCGGAGGGATCCCCAAGATCCCCCTCTGAGGATGTCTCCTTTTCAGACATCCTAGAACTCCTGAAACAGAGGGGAAACTGGCCCTCCATTAATCCCTCCGATGATGAGACGGTATACCTAGAGGCGTTTGGTTCTCGACCCTCCACCTCCTGGGTGTCTCCGCCTTTTGACCCCCTCATGCAGGTAATTGCTCGAAAGGCTTGGGCTTCTCCTGATTCCGTAGAGCCAGTTCCCAGGAGGCCTTCTAAATTTATTACAGCCCCTTCTGAACAGCAATTCCTTGCAAAAGGTGTCCCTGTTGATGCCATGGTGGTGGCGGCCGCCACTAAAAAGGAACTTGCAGATCCTTCCGTGCGGTCCATCCTCCTAACAAGGATTCTAGGACCATGGACAGGTATGGTAAGCGAATGTTATCCTGAGCGACCTTTGCCATGCGTTCGCTGAATTATTTGTGTCACTTCACCAGACTCCAAAGGGACATCCTTAAAGAACTAGGTGAAGTAGTACAGGATCCTGCAGCTCCGGGGGCACAAGACAAGATTGCTTCTCAGCTAGGAATCCTTAATTCCATAACCAACTCCTCCATGCGGCTGATTTCGTATGCAGCAGATGGAGAGAGTAGAGCCACAGGTACAGGAGTGGCTCTGAGACGTCAATCCTGGATGCGGCTCTGTAATTTTGCAGATCCCTTCAAGGCGTCCTTCACAAACTCTCCCTTTGATGGATCAACTTTGTTTGGTCCTCAAGTGAAGGATACATTGACCAGGTGTGAGCAGGACGGCAAGACTCTTTCTGCCGTAGGGGTCTGTTTTTCCACCCCTTCTAGACCTTACCCCAAGGGACAGAAGGGTGGAAAGATGTGGTTCTGCAAATCCCAAGGAGTCACGCCGGATACACGTGGTCAGTTTACCCCTAGAGGCAGAGGGGGTAATAATAATAGACGCCGCCCTAGAGGCAGGGGGGGGTCCACAAAACCAGGGAAGCAGAGAGCCTCTCTCTGACAAGCCCTTCCAGCATCCCTGAGGTGTTGCCCGACTGTCCATCCTTGGAGGCAGTCGGGGGAAGATTATTGCTGTACCCACAAGCCTGGCGTTCCCAATCACAAGACAGATGGGTACAGTCGATCATATCCGAGGGTTACAGAATTCCTTTCGAGGAAAGTCCCTTTACTCACAAAAATTCCCTTCCAGATGTGTCACCCGGTCTAAGGGAAATCGCAAAGTTAGAAGTATCAAAGCTTCTACACAAAATGGCCATTCAGCCAGTTACAACAGACCATTCAGAGCCCGGAATCTACTCAAGGTTCTTTTTGGTCCCCAAAAAGACGGGAGATTGGAGACCAATATTGGACCTCAGCAGACTCAACAAGTCTGTGAAAAGACGAGATTTCGAATGGTCACACTTCAATCAATTTTGCCCTTCCTGGGCAAAGACAACTGGATGTGCTCAATAGACCTTCAGGATGCGTACGATCACATAAAAATTCACAGACGCTCCAGAAGGTTTCTCCGCTTTCGGCTGGGGTCCAGTCGTTTTCAATTCAGAGCCCTGCCCTTTGGTCTCACTACAGCCCCCAGAGTGTTCACCAAATGTATGGCAGTGGTCACGGCTCACCTGAGACGTCTAGGATTCCAGGTGTTTCCGTATCTCGATGACTGGCTCCTTTCAGCCACCACCAGGCATCAACTTCTCCAAGCCAGGGATTACACCCTAAATCTCTGCACTCAGTTAGGAATTTCGATCAACTACGAAAAATCCTCCTTGTCGCCCTGCCAGTCTATTACTTTCATAGGTGCAAATTTAGACACTGTTTGGATGTCAGCAACCCTCACAGACCAAAGAATCTCAGATATCCAAAGTCACGTGCGAATCATTCTTGCCAGCAAAAAGGTGCAAGCCAGACTGGTCCTGAAAGTGTTGGGCCTCATGGCAGCGGCCATTACTCTTCTTCCCTTGGCCCGCTTCTACATGCGTCTTCTTCAATGGATGTTGTTCACCCAGTGGTCTTACCAACAACTTCCCATGCGTCACCAGATCCTGGTGACACAAGCTTGCAAAAACCACCTATCCTGGTGGATTTCTTCTCCCCAGATTCATCAGGGCAGACCCTTTGTATCCCCGGTCCCGGTAGCCACAGTCACTACGGACGCCTCCCTGATCGGGTGGGGGGGTCATTATCAGGGCAGGATGGTTCATGGGACGTGGTAACCGTTCGAATACCACCTGCACATAAATGTCCTAGAGATGAGAGCAGTGCTTTTAACGTTGCAAGCCCTCAACGACTTTCTTCCTTTGGGAACAATTGCAGTTCACACGGACAACATGTCTGTAGTATGGTATATCAACAAACAGGGCAGAACCAAGTCCTACCCCTTGTGTCGAGAAGCTCTCAGACTTTGGCAATGGGCGATCTCCTCTCATCGGTTTCTGGTAGCAATGCATATCCCTGGGAAAACCAACATTTTAGCGGACAGATTGAGCAGAGCTATTCTCATGCCTCACGAGTGGTCTCTCAAACAATCTATAGTAGAGGAGATTTTTCTAGAATGGGGCCGCCCATGTTGCGATCTTTTTGCTACTCCCCAAAACAGCAAATGCCCAGACTTCTTCTCTCTCTTCCCACTGCCAGGCCATCCCCCCAGAGACGCTCTTACCCAGGATTAGCCCCAGGGACTTCTTTATGCCTTTCCTCCCTTTCCTTTGATTCCACAACTACTCCAGAAAGCCACCGTTTTGAGAGCCAAAATGATTCTCATTGCCCCCTATTGGCCTCGACAAATTTGGTTTCCGTTCCTCCATCGTCACCTATTGGTGCAGCCGTGGCATCTGGACCCAGTGCCAGACCTTCTGATCCACCAGTCGGGTCACCTGCATCGGTCCATTCCTTCTCTCAACCTCACAGCTTGGTTGCTCCACTTTCTTCCTTAGCCAGGCTTCCTATGATCTCTAACCCAGTTAGGGATATCATAGTCGCTTCCCTTAAATCCTCTGCTAGAAGGATTTATACCAGCAAGTGGAAACGCTTTTCTTTTTGGGCAAAATCAAAGAATATAGATCCCTTTACTGCCCCTGTTCATGCAGTTTTGGATTTTTTAGCAGAAATCTTTCACTCGGGCTCTTCATCTTCCACGGTCAAAGTTCAGTTGGCTGCTATCTCGAACTTTCATGTTGGGTTTGCAGATCACAACATTATGTCCCACAGGCTTTGTAGAGCTTTTCTAAAAGGGATTTTTCTCCTTAAACCTCCTGTTAGGAGTCCTCCTCCTCAATGGGACCTAAATCTAGTGCTGACATCCTTAATTCTTCCTCCCTTCGAGCCAGCTGTTTCATGTTCACTGAAGTTTCTTTCATGGAAAACACTCTTCCTTGTCGCTATTACCTCGGCCAGGAGAGTGTCAGAACTTCATGCTCTCTCTGTTCGTCCCCCTTATTTGGTATTCCACAAGGACAGGGTATCCTTGAGAACTAATCCATCCTTTTTGCCTAAGGTGGCTTCGAAAACTAATTTGAACCAATCTATTGATCTCCCTGTATTTTTCCCTAATTACTCCAACAGATCGGAACAAAAATTACATTATCTTGATGTTCACCGCCAACTCAGATATTATTTGGACAGAACAAAACAATTCAGGAAATCCGATCAGCTCTTTCTTTCTTATGCTGTAAATAAGAAAGGCCTGCCTGTTTCCAAAGTGACCTTATCTAGATGGCTTTCTTCAGCCATCTCCGAAATCTATCAACTCAGGGGCAAACAGCTGTGCTCAAAACCAAAAGCGCATTCCACCAGAAGTTTAGCCACTTCCACAGCCTTTCAGGCTAGACTCCCTTTAGACACTATTTGTGCAGCAGCCACTTGGGCCACTCCTCATACCTTTGTTTCTCATTACAAATTGGATTTGGCCTCCAGGGATAGAGCCAGCTTTGGTTCTACGGTTCTCAAGAGTCTGCTCCATTGAGCCACCCAGGATAGAGGTGCTAGGGACGCGGTCCCATCAAGCAAGAATGAAGGCGAGATTGACAACTTAACATTGAGAAGTTATGTACCTACCATAACGTTCCATGTTAGTTGTCTTCTCTCGCCTTCTTTCTTGTGACCCTCCCTCCTACCCCCTTGCCTGGACAGACCTTGATCTCCCTTGTTTGGAAGATTGCTTCTATAGGCACCAGTTAGTTACCTGGTTCCCATTACAGCCCTTCCTTTAGGCTAATTGCTTCTTTCCTCAGTGGAAAGTTTTTTGTGCTAGGTGTTTTTCCCTATAGGTACAAACGAGATTTGGGTACTTACCACCTTGCATCATGGGATATGGGGTTGCCTCGAGCTGGTAAAAGTGACTCTCGAGCTTAGCAAGTGCTGAGTCGGAGCCGAGGATCGGCTCCGAACCCATCAAGCAAGAAAGAAGACGGGAGAAGACAACTAACATGGAACGTTATGGTAGGTACATAACTTCTCATTTCATCCCTCGTGGACATGAGGGCCATTCACTAAATACCACAACAAGAGCAGGGACAAGGATTTTACTCGAGACTTTTCCTGGTGCCCAGAAAGGACAAAGCCTGGAGACCAATACTGGACCTGTCTATTCTAAACACATTTCTGGACGTTCCAAAATTCAAAATGTTGACTCTGCAGCAGCTACTGCCCATGCTGGGCAAGAAGGCTTGGCTTGTTACTTTGGACCTAAAAGAGGCATACCTGCATGTCCCAATCAGGGAATCTTGCAGAAGATACCTCCGCTTCAAAGCAGGCTATTTGCATTACCAATTCTCTGCACTGCCCTTTGGCTTATCTACTGCGCCCAGGGTCTTCACAAAGTGCTTGGCACCAGTAATTGCATTTTGCAGACAAACATTCAAATCTGGACGATTGTCTCATTCAGGCAGAGGACAAGGACACTCTTCTTCAGCATCTGGCATTTGTAAAAAGGCTTCTAGCATGCCAAGGGTACACCATAAACAAACAGAAATCACAACTGGTACCCTCTCAAATAATTACATTCCTGGGTGCAAGCTTGAATACAACTGCCCAGATGGCTTATCTCACGCCAGACAAACAAATTCAATTGACAGCATATTTCAAACAAGTGGCAACAAAAGCCCAGCTATCTGCAAGACAAATTCTGCAGGCTTTGGGGTTCATGGCATCCTGCATTCTACTAATTCCATATGCAAGACTGCATATGATTAAACTTCAGTGGTACCTAAAAAGCTTATGGAGTCAACATTGTCACAGCGTGGAAACAGTGATTCCTCTCATTCCCTGCCTGCAACAGGAGTTCCTTTGGTGGGCAGAGGCATGTCACCAAAACAAGGGACTGTCATTCTTTCTACCCACTGCCACCCAAACCCTAACTACAGATGCATCAGACTATGCTTGGGGGGCCCACCTGGCAGGGGATATGCATTCAGGGCAAATGGAGCCCAAATCAAATGCATCTGCATATCAACCAAAAAGAAATGCTAGCGGTACAGAATGCTCTAACAGCCTTCAAGGACTTCCTTCATCCAGGACAACTACTGATAGACGGACAACACCACAGTCATGTGGTATATAAACAAGCAGGGGGTTACCCACTCCTACCCCCTTTGCATACTAGCCATGGCCTTGTGGAACACAGCCTTGACTTGCCAAATACATCTTCAAGCTCAATTCCTGCCAGGAAAGCAAAATGCTCTGGCAGACGACCTAAGCAGAAATATTATGGACCCACACAAATGGAAACTGGATCCACAAATCTTCAGCATGTTGGCATGAAAATGGGGGAGCCCAGACATAGTTTTGGGGAGAGGCAGATAGATCTATCAGTTAGACAAATTCTGCACAAGAACTCATCACAAAAAAGCATGGAAAGTGGATGCTCTATCCTTCAGCTGGAAAAACCTATCAGTCTATGCCTTTCCCCTTCTGCCTCTCCTCTCCAAGGTCTTACAAAAAGTCAGAAATGAAAAACCAAATATGATTCTGATTGCTCCTGACTGGCCTTGCCAACAATGGTACCTGCTTCTAAGGAATGTCACACCTTCCTCCGTGGTACTTTCCTCAAACACTTCATCTACTGTCTCAGCAGAACTATCAAATTTTGCATACTCTGCTGCAAACTCTGAATCTTGCAGCATGGCTAATCAATTAAATTCACCAATCACATCTCTCAGTAAACCTGTGATGGATGTCATTTTGGAGGCTAGTACTAGAAAATCGTATGTTGATTAAATGGAAGAGATTCTGTGCTTGGAACAAAGCACAAGGAATAGACACAGCAAAGCCCGATATTCCTCAGATTTTGCAAAACTTGATTGAGATGCTTCACAAGGGCCTATCTTTTTCATCAATAAAAATCCATGCCTCTGCCATCTCGGCTCATTACAACACAAACCCTCCTCTCTTCTCTCATCACCTGCTAAAGCAGCACCTCAGAGGGGCCAAAAATTTAAGGCCTCCCAGGAGAGCACCGACTCCTGCATGGGACCTCAAATTTGTGCTGGAAAAACTCACCCCATCTCCTTTTGAACCAGCTGCTACTGCAGATATAAAATTTCTTTCTTGGATGACAGCCTTTCTTTTGGCAGTCACTTCAGCTAGAAGGGTTTCAGAACTACAGGCAGTCATGGCAGTGGAGCCTTTCATTATCTTTTACCCGGACAGGATGGCCCTCAGGACCAATCCTTCTTTTATGCCTAAGGTGGTATCCAGTGTGGCTCTTAACCAGACCACTCACCTGCCAACTTTCTTCCCAAATCCGCAGAACAAGGGGGAGCGGATTCTGCATTCATTGGATGTACACAGACAACTAAGATTCTACTTAAACAGGACAAAATCTCTAAGAAAGTCTGAGCAACTGCTGGTGGCATTTGCTGCAGGAACAGAGGGGAAGGCTATATCAAAGCAGACTATTTCAAAATGGATAAGCCATTGTATTCATTTCTGCTACTTGCACCATGGTAAACCTGTGCCCAAGGGGATCAGATCCCATTCCACCAGGGCTGCTTCTACTTCTGCAGCCTTTCTCAGAGGGCTTCCTACCAGAGACATTCTAGAAGCTGCTACTTGGAGCTCAGTTCATACGTTCACAAAGCACTACCATTTAACTCTCTGTTCTAAATCCAGGGCAGGCTTTGCCACTGCAGTCCTGCAGGGCCTTATAGCTGCTCCTAATGCTGTTTAGATCCATCCTCTCATCCATAGTTTTGGGATTCTATCCAAATGTAATGACTGCAACAGTGTCACATGAAAAACATAGTACAGTTGTGTACACTTACCATAAATGTAGATGTTCGAGTGAATTCACTGTTGCAGTCTGGGCTACCCACCCGCCAGCCCCCTTTCTTCTCCATTATTATACCTCTTCTTTCCTTCACTATGCTCAAAAGCCTTTGTGGTGTATTTGCTTTTAGTTGAAGGTAAAGTTTTTGTGTTCTAAAGTATATGTGTATATATATATGTATATATATTTTTTGCTCCTCATTTGGGGGGCACCTGACATCTGGGGCAAGAAAAACTGATTAAAATGGCGTCGGCTGCATGTTTTATACCCCTGACGACCTGACGTCATGGAAGAGGAGACAGCAACTGACGCAGGACCCAAGACTGTTATTCAGGCCGACTGAGGGCAACCTGCCAGCAGATTACCCAAATGTAATGACTGCAACAGTGAATACACTCGAACATCTACATTTATGGTAAGTGTACACAACTGTACTTTCCTGCAGAACAGATAGGCCAAGGTTTCTACTCCAGGCTCTTCCTGGTACCCAGAAAAGAGGGCACCCGGCACCCCATCCTCTTATCTATCCATTCTAAACACATTCCTGGTGATACCAAAATTCAAAATGCTAACCATCCAGCAACTACTGCCTATGCTTTCCAAGGATGCTTGGCTAGCCACTGTAGACCTAAAAGAGGTCTACCTACACATCCCAATTAGGGAATCATGCAGGAAATATCTATGTTCAGGGCAGGATCACTACACTTTCAGTTCTCTGTGCTTCCCTTTGGCTTATCTACTGCTCCCAGAGTTTTCACAAAGTATCTGGCTCTCAGCATTGCTTTTTGCAGGCAAAGAAATATTCAACTTTACCCATACTTGGATGACTGCCTAATTCAGGCAGACAGTCAGGAAAAGCTTCTCAAGCACCTGAACTTTGTAAAGGACCTACTAACCTCCCTATGGTACACTATCAACGAAAAGAAATCCAAACTAGTACCCACCCAAAAGAATTATATTCCTGGGAGCAAGCCTGGACACAGCATCCCAGATGACAATCCTTACACCAGAAAAGCAAACTTCCTGACGGCCTATTTCTCTCAACTAGCCACCAGACCCCAGTTATCCGCAAGGAAAATCCTGCAAGCTCTGGGGTTCATGGCTTCTTGCATTCTACTAATTCCATATGCCAGACTGCATATGAGGAAACTTCAGTGTTACCTAAAAAGCCTTTGGTGTCAACAGTCTCAAGACCTGAAAACTCTTATACCAATGATACCTTGTCTAAGGAAAGATTTTCTTTGGTGGCCAGCAACATGCTACCACAACAAAGGACAACCCTTCTCACAACCCAATGCCACCCAGACCCTCACCACAGATGCATCAGACTATGCCTGGTGTGCACACCTGGACTGCAGGTGCATGCAGGACTAATGGAGCCCACATCAAATACATCTGCACATCAACCAAAAAGAGATGTTAGCTGTTCAGCACGCACTGACAGCTTTCAGACCCCTTCTCTCCCCATGGGCTCTACTGATCAAAACAGACAACACCATTGTGATGTGGTATATCAACAAGCAGGGAGGGACTCTCTCGCCATGACTCTTTGGCACACAGCCTCAGCCATGCAACTACACCTGTTAGAACAATTCGTGCCAGGCTCTCTAAACTCTCCGGCAGACAACTTGAGCAGAAATCTTCTGCACCCACATGAGTGGCAGCTAGACCAGAGCCTTCATCCTTATGACTCAGAAATGGGGTACCCTGAAGGTCGACCTCTTTGCCTCCCACTCCAACCATCAGCTCAGCAAGTTCTGCACCAGGGAGCCTCACTGCAGGGCCTGGAAAGTGGATGCTCTATCCTTCCAGTGGGTCACCCTCTCTATCTGTGCATTTCCCCCACTACCTCTCATTACTAGGGTACTGCTCAAAATAAGGGAGGAAAAAACTAGGACAATCCTAATTGCCCCAGACTGGCCATGCCAGCACTGGTACCTACTGCTGTGCAGCCTGTCCCCTCTGCCACCATGGTATCTCCCTCAGATCCCAACACCCCTGACCCAGAGGGAAGGAGAATTCATGCATCCCCAATTACAGACCCTCAATTTGGCAGCCGGACTTATTCCCTGACCACTGTACAAGCTGCCAATCTCAGTAAGCAGGTTCTAGATGTTATACGTGAGGCCAGATGCCCTAACACTAGAAAGTCTTATGCTGACAAATGGAAAAGGTTCTGCACCTTGGATCCAGGCTAAGGGAGCTGATACAGCACAGCCCTCCCTACCTCTCATCCTGGATTACCTAGCTGACCTACTACACAGTGGTTCATAGGTAGGTACTAGGCTGTCTGCCCAAAGGCATTTATAAGCCTAGCCAGAATGTGTTGGCTTCGCCACCCCCTTAGATTAGTTCCCTGTGCCTCTGCCCAGCAGAGCCACTGAAGTGATCCCCGGAGTAAACTTTGTTTCCTGTCCACTCGTCAAGCTTTCTCTTGAAGGGCGTTACTGAGGAGCTCCACCTAATGTAGATTGGAATCTTGTTCCAAAGCATGGGTAGTCTCTGGGACAGGAATCTATCCCTCCAGCATGTCCTATTTATTGTGGTGAGGTTTAGATCCCTAGAGCGTGTGGCTTGAGGAGATATGGTTTTCTTTAGGTGGAGCATGTTCATCAATTCAGGGTTGGACATGGCCTTGTATGTCAGGCAGAGATCACCTCTGAGTAGGCGGTATGCAACTGAGTACAGCTGGAGTTTCTTCAGTCGAACTGCATAGGGCATCTGTTTGAAGCCAGTGGTCCTCTTGGTGAGGTACTTCTGTGGTCATTTCAGCTGTTGCAGGTGTCTTGTAAGGTACGTTGTACTCTACGATGGGTCTGATGAGTGATGAATAGAGGGGCACAATGATCTCTCTTGATCTGGATGCGAACCTTTTTGTAATTAGGTGGGCAATTATTGGTCAGTTCAGTGTATTTTGTGCTATTCTGCACTAACTCAGAGCAGATCTGTGCATTGCCACTTAGATTCCTGACATAGCTAAAGAATGCTTTGTGGTTATCTTTGGAGTCCTTGGCAATTTTTCTTTCAAAGCTAGCCTTGGATGATTTTATGAGGGATTGTAGTTTCCTGCTGATACTGATCAGGGATGTCTTCCCTTCTTGGGATTTTACTCTTTTCTGTACTAGTTTCCTCCTCCTGTTGTATAGCTTGTTTATGGCAGGAGTCCACCAGACTGTTTTCCTTTTCTTGGAGGAGTGAGTCTTGGTTTTGCTTGGGATAGCACAATCCATGCATTCTTGTAGGTGCCTGTAGAATGCATTAGTAAAGGATTTTGCAGCTTGGACAGTGTTATCCTTTAGCATGGGGGCTTTGAAACTTTCCACCTCGGTTTTAAGTAACGTGAAGTTTGCTTTTGAAATGTTTTTCACGGTGGTTTCCTTGACCGGGGGTGGGAGTGGAATGTAGATATCCAGAGTGACTTGTTTATGGCCCGATCTAACTAGCGAGGGGTTGACCTCTTGTGTGGAAGGTCCAATACGTTGTCACCTCTGGTGGGAGTGTTGACCAGTTGATCCCAGGGCATTTGAGTTTATAAATTGTAGGAAATGTTGGGCAAGGGAGTTGGTACTTGAGTAGTTCTCCCAATTAATGTTTGGGTAATTGAAATCGCCCAATATTAGGTTGTTTGGTAGGATCTTTGTTTCCCAGTGTTTCCAGAAATGCAGAATTGGGGTCCTGGGACATAGTGGGTGATCTGTAGCAAGCTACAATTTGAATTGCAGTTGTGCCCGTTATTAGTTGCACGTGGATGATCTCTGAAGCATCGTGCTATACCACTAACCTGGAGGTGTGGGTATCCTTGATGAATATGGATACGCCTCTGCCTTTTGTATTTCGGTCCGGGTTCTGTGGCCGAAATGTATGGTATGAGTTGTAGCCTGGTGGTGCTGGGGTGCTCTCTGGAGCCTTAAACCAGGTTTCTGTTACTGCACATGTATCAGTTTTCTCCATACTGAGGAGTGCCTCGAGTGCATGCATTTTGAGGTTTAGACTTCTGGCATTGAGTAGCATTACCCACAATTTTTTGTTACTTGTGCTATTTATGGCAGTGGGTTTGTCTTTTGAGCCTTGCCTAAAAAAGGCACTATGGGAGTAGCAAGAGCCTTGGCCAGTATTCGAAAGCCTAAGGGTGACAGGTGCAAGCTGTCTCTAGCAAAGCAGCTTGGCTTGTTGAGCATGTCATCCCAGGCGGACAAACACTGGATCCCCTTTGAATGACACCAGAAACTTAGCCAATTGTTGAAATTGATAATTTTTTCTTTATACCATGGTATCATTCCTGGTGAGGGCAGGATGCTACTCAGGGTCAGGGTCATACCGGCCTGGGCTACGTGATCAGGGAGCTCTTCCATGTCTCTCTTCATGTAGTCCAGGAAGGTACGGCTCTGGTCATTCACACCAACATGGACAATGACAGAGTCATATTTGTACTTGTTCTGGAGTGACCTGAGTGCTTGTGTTATGTGGCAGATCCTGGCACCCGACAGGCAGCTAACAGTAACCTTCTCCTTGTTCAGCCTAGTGAGTGGGACGTCAGTGTGCCTGACTATAGAGTTACCTGTTACTAGTGTATTGGGTATGTTATTTTGCCTTAAGGGCTGTGATTGCGTGGCACACTGGTTTTGTGAAGTGTGTGTTTCATGGTTTGTGTTGGGGGGTGGAGGTTGCTTGGATGTCTGCTTTGGAGGTCTCTCTTGTTTTTGCAGATTTTAATTTAGCGCCTCCAAGTATGTTTTCGTGTATTTGTGTGTTTTTTGCCGGTGCTGGTTTAATGGGTCTGTGTAAGACTGGTGGTGTGATGCAAGTATTTCCCTTCTCCTCTTGACTGTATGATCCAGTCTTGGGTTGAAAGAGCTTAGCCTCCAGTTTGGCTGTATAATTGCATCTCTTGCATGTGTTAGTGTTTGGTGGTAGGAGGAGAGGGTTGTCTGTGTACATGAGGCAGATGTAACATTGCCTCAAAATGCCCAGATTCACCAGTTTGACTGGAGAGTACACCTAAAAGTGCCCTTTGGACATGCCTGTATAAGTACAGTGAACTGTTTTACTGATTGGCTGGTAAGGTCGAATAGAGAGCCTTGTCCTTCTGTACAGTATAGGGTTGTCTAGTGCTATGGTTTATAAGTGCTTGCTATGAGTTTTGAGCAAGTGCCAGGCTGAGAAATGAATGGTTTGAGTGCTTAAGTTGAAAGTTTGTCTACTTCCAAGGGAAAATTTGAAGAGGAGACTTTGGGGAGCCAGGAATAGTTGTACCCTAGCTAACCGGCGCTGCCTGGTCTATCCTTTTCCTCTATTAAAATTCATGCCTCTGCTATCTCTGCTCATTTCAGCACTGAGCAACCTCTTTTATCACACCCTTTCATCAAACAAGTTCCTAAGAGGGGCTAGCAACTTGAGGCCACCCAGAAGAGCACCTACCCCAGCTTGGGACCTAAATTTTGTGTTGGAAAAGCTCACCCTGCCCCCGTTTGAACCAGCAGCTTCAGCAGAGTTAGCTTCTCTCCTGGAAGACAGCCTTGCTTCTGGCCATCACTTCAGCAAAAAGAGTATCCGCGCTACAAGCACTAATGCCTGTAGAGCCCTTCATCATTTTCCATGCTGACGGGATCTCCCTCAGGACTTAACCCATCCTTCATGCCAAAAGTGGTGTCCAGTGTGGCTTTCAACTAATCCATTCATTTGCCCACCTTTTTCCCTGGTTTACCTTTAGATGTGCGTATTGCACACGGGCGAATTGCAATTGTGCGAAAGGCAGTCTGCAAGATTTACAAACTCTGAATGGAAAGAAGGTTTTAATGTGTAATGAGCGAATGCACAGTGAGATTTGCTGATTGCACATTCGACATTCTGGGGCAGATTGCACTATAGTGGGTATCGGGAAATGGTTCCTTTCCCCACTGTAGTGCAATCTCGGAGTTAGAATAATAAAGTAAGGGGTGTGGGGAGCGCAGGGGGGCTTGCCCCCTTGCTTTACACTGTTTTTTTTTTCTTCGATATTAATGTCTGAAAAACAGCGAATCTGCTTTTCGATTTGCTGTTTTTCGAACATTAAGGACTGTCGACGTTTACATTTTTGTGGTTTCGAGTCACGAACCACTGTGATTCGAGGTTTTAAAGGTAAACCTTTTCCCTTGCCCACAAAACAAGGGGAAAGGATACTGCACTCTCTAGATGTGCACAGACAGCTCAGATTTTATCTAGACAGGATTAAATCATTTAGAAAGACTGATCAGTTGTTAGCCAGCTTTGCTGCAGGAGCAGAGGGCAAAGCCATATCCAAACAAACCATTTCCAAATGGATAGCACACTGCATCCATTTCCGCTACAAGCAACACGGGAAACCTCCCCCTGAGGGGTCAGGACTCACTCTACCAGAGCAACCTCCACCTCTGCAGCTTTTCTCAGAGGAGTCCCCACCAGGGACATCTGGAGGCTGCAACATGGACATCTGTTCATACCTTCACCAAGCATTGCCACCTGCCTGTCTTCTCCAAATCCAGGGCAGGCTTTGCCACTGAAGTCTTGCAGGGCATCCTAGCCAGCCCCCAGTCTTCTTGATTGCCTCCACCCTTTTCTCTAGCTTTGGGAATCAACCCAAATGTGATGACTGCAACAATGAAACACGAAGAACATAGTTCATTTGTGTACACTTACCATAAATGTAGATGTTCGAGTGTATTCACTGTTGCAGTCCTGGTTTCCCTCCCTCCATCCCTCTTCTCTCTCTCTCTCTCTCTCTCTCCTTTCAAGGAACTTTTTGGTATTTACTTTCTACTGGTTGGGTTCTTCCCCCATATCCTGGCTCCCACTTGGGGGCTCCTGACAGGGCAAGAAAAACTGATGCAATGGCGTCGGCTGCCTTACTTTATACTACTGACGACCTGATGTCAGTCCTGAAGCGACAGCAACTGACGCAGAAATACTAAGCCTCTGGTATTCAGGCTGACTGGGGGCTACCCTGGCAGGGATAACCCAAATGTGATGACTGCAACATCTACATTTTGGTAAGTATACACAACTGTACTTTAGTATTGCAGCTCTGATTCTTGGGTCTTCCTGACATGCAGAGGCCTGCGACGGCCCAATTTCCAGAGTCTCTGCATCATCCCTAGCTGAAGGACATCTGAAGATCAACATATGAAGACCAGCATCTGGACATCAGGGTACAAGGTGTGTCCATCGCCATCTTCAGTTCTTTCTAGCTGTGCAGTCCAGTTTGCTTCACATGTTCAAAATACTCACAGTCCATCAGTTGGTTTGTTTTTCTGGCGTGTCTTTTTCTTCCAGTCAAATAAGTACCCTGTCAGAGATTTTCCTGTATTAATTTAATGTTTAAAAAGGTCAACAATTGCTTGAAGTGAGGAAAGAAAATCTCGCATAAAGATTTTCACTTGTTTTTTCTGTTGTACTTTGGACCATAGCACAACATCTCTAATTGTCCTGACTGTGCTAAATTCCAACAACCCCCCCCCCCCCGAAACATATGGCAGAGGTGTTAGCTACACATATGGCGTCGTCCTGTTTTGGTTCCCCCTAGTGATTTTACAACCCACAGCTGACACTGGGTCTGTGCAAACACAAGATTCTGCAAGCATCATTTCAAAAAAACTGAAAGATAAAAAAATCAAGGATTCTGATATTTCCAATAGAGTTTCTGACTCTAGTCCCCAAGTCTACCATCCCAGATGAGTTGCCTTTGCAGCCCTCTGGTCCAGCGAATCTGAGGCCGGAACCCTCTGGTGCGACCCCCTGGGAGACCTCCATGGTTTCTGGCCTACATAACACTGTTACCACAACACAGACATTGACTGGGTCTGAGGGAAACACTCTACCTTGGCTACCAAAACATTAACCAAAGTTGTAGTCAAATGACTAACTTCAGGCCACCCTCTAAATGGACACCTAAACTGAAGCAAACCATTTTTTTCTCTTCACCTCTGCCCTCAGCCATTTCTATTCAGGGCAAGGCCCAAGACCTCCAAAAAATAGCACAGGAATTCATGGCTTTAATGAAACCCAGGAAGCCCTCCCACACTTCTGCTCTTGAAGTCTCCCCATCTAAAAGAAGCAGAGAGGTGGCCAGTTCTTACAAGATCAGACCCATTAACTGCTAAGTTTGCCTTCTCCAAGGCCACTGGCTATTGGATGCCTCCGGTACACGAAGTACTAAATGATGCCTTTGAAGATGTTACTTTACAACATGGTTCATTACCACTTGCTCCTAGGAAACCAGACAGGTTTTTCAGAGTGGCTGAATTTCACAAGCACTTTTGCAAAAATCCCAAGGCTGACCCCTCAATAGTCCCTACTAAATCCACAAAGGTGTACCTAAGGAGACAGCTAGATATCCCCTATGTAATGATAGGGAAAGACTATTAGACAGATTTGAGAAAAAAACTTATACCTCTGCTACCCTTGAAATGAGAGCATTGAATTGTCAATTTCATATGCTAACGTACCTTGAATCTCTACAGGACAAAATTCTCTCGAAGGGGGACTCTATTATAAATAGAACCTTATCGAAGGACATTCAGCAGACCGCAAGAGAAACTTTACAAGCCCCCAGACACTCCCTAAAGTGTGGTCTTGATGCCTTGGATACATCATGTAGAACAGCTGCCACAGGTTCTGCAGACATGCATGGTTCAGGACCCAGCCCCTGACAGATGAGATCAAGGCTAAACTACTGAATGCTCCACTACACAAATAATTCCTTTTTGGATCTCCAGCTGAATATGGTTTCAAGAAGCTGAATAAGAAAGGAAAACAAATAAAAAAAACTGTGAAGGAAATTTGTCCATCTCAGACAGCAAGGTACAGTAGGAATGACCCCTCAAAACCTTGGCCTTTCCCCCTAGACAAGTCAAGGGAAGGCTTTCCAAGAGACACACACAGTCCAGGAGATGGCAACCAGAATCTCACAGAAAAGGGCGCTCCAAAGAGCCCACACAGCACAGAGACCAACTGTGACAATTTTCAACCTCAGTCAGCCCCCAATACCTCACCCCAACCTCCCATCCCCACCAAACCTCTGGCTGGAAGACTTTCCTTTTTCATGAATTAATGGAAAACTATCACCAGGGACCAGCGGATCCTCACCATCCTAGAAATGGGGCATTACATCCAGTTCAGAGAAATCCCATAATTCTTAGGCATCCCTAAACCGCCAAAAGAATGGGAGAGCTGCTTACCATCTATCCTTGAGGGAATTACTTCCCATGGATCCATTCAGCCTGTTCCTCCAGGTCAGGAGGGAAAAGGTTTCTATGCAAGGATCTTTCTAGTTCCAAGAAAAGAGGGCACCTACAAGCCCAACATGGACCTTTCAAAACCTAACAATTTTCTCAATATCCCAAAATTCAAAATACTTACTTTACAAAAATGACTTCCCATGATCTTCCAAGATACCTTCATGGTCACTCTAGACCTAAAAGATGCTTACCTCCATGTTCCCATAGCAGACAGTCACAGAAAATGCCTACAATTTGTAGCAGCAGCGTTTCACTTCCAGTTCTGTCCACTGCTCCTAGAATTTTTACACAATGCTTGGCTTCTCTGATAGCACATTATAGAACTCTGGGAGTTCATATGTACCCCTACTTAGAATCTGTCTCATTCAAGGAAAATCCACAGCAGAGACCCTAGATGCCTTGCAGATCACTGTAGACTGCTATCTGAAGGTAGGTCTCACCTTAAATCTTCAAAAGTCACAAACTGTTCCTGAAACAAAAATCCTCTTTCTGGGAGCTTTCATAGATTCAGCCCAGCAAAAAGCCTTCCTTCCCTAAGACAAAATATCTTTCCTGACAAACTACTTAACCAGCCTATTACCAAAACAACACATCTCAGCAAGGGAATTCCTGAGGATTCTGGGTTATATGGCCTCCTGCATTTTCATGATTCCACTTGAAAGTTTGCACATGGGAAAACTTCAGTGGTTCCTAAAATGCTTGGGGACAGCATTCTCAATCCCTGAATACCTTATTGCCTCTCCTTCTATGCCTGAAGAAGGAGCTGCGGTGGTGGAAGAACACCATACTGCAAAACCGGGGAAAATTTCTCTTTACTAGAAGCAGAAGAGAACATCACTGCAGACTGTTAAGACATAGCTTGGGGGGGGGCCCACTTGGGTTCCTTGAAAGTACAGGGCATCTAGACACTAGAGCAGAGAAAACTGTATATAAACCAGAAGGAGGTGCTAGTAGTTTGCTTGGCCATAAAGGCATTTCAGCAGAATTTAAACCCAAGCATCTTGCAAGTTTGGGCGTACAGCACTACAGTGATATGGTACATAAACAAGCATGGGAGTGGGGGTACCCTGTCCCTACCCTTTGTGCTACCTGACAAGGAAGATTTGGATGCTGGCTCAAGAATTAGGACCGACTGTCACAGCATCTTTTATATTCTGGGTCAGAACAATACCCTGGCACATTCTCAAAGCAGGTATCTTCTAGACCACTGCAAATGGATGCTGAAGAGAACGGTGTTCCTGGTCCTAATTCTGCAGTGGAGGGGTTCCCCTCAATAGACCTGTTCACCTCTCACCATGAGACACTACTACAAAAGTTCTGGTCCAGAATTTAACAGACAGGGACTTGGAAAAAGATGCTTTCTCTTTCAGTTGGACAAACCTGTTCCTGTATACATTCCCTCATTTGCCTCTGATCCACAGAGTACTGATAAAAATCGGGGTGGACAGACCAGCATGATCCTAGTGGCTGCCTTCTAGCCAAGGCAACACTGGTTCTCCCTGCTCTTGACTGTCAGCAAGGGGAGATTCCTGCACCCTATTGCAAAAAGTAGACGTCAGTCAAGGGGGAGATTCCAGACCCTATCTCAGGAAGTAGATGATCTCAGTCAGTGTTTTCCATTCTAAAGGAGGCAAGGAAACCCAATACTAGAAAGTCATACTTGTCAAAATGGAAGAGATTTTCCATCTGGTGTCACAGCAAGAACAACCAGTCTCAGGGAGACATCAGCTCAGTCATGGAGTATCTTACAGGCCTGTTTAGAAAGGGACTTTCCTATTCCAGTAATAAAGTACATGTATCTGCTGTCTCAGCTTGCCTGCACCGTTCTCCACCTATCTTCTTGCACCTCCATGTGAAATTTTTCCTAAAAGGGCTAAGTCACTTGACCACCCAGAAGGAAACCTGTTCCTTCCTGGGATCTTAAGTTATGTGCAAGAGAAACTCACCTTGCCCCCCTTTGAACCAGCTAACACTGCCTCTGTATAGATACTCGCTTGGGAAAACACTTTCATTATAGCGGTCACAGCAAAAAGGAGGTTCTCAGAACTACAAGCCCTCATGTGTAAAGAGCCTTTCACAGGGATAGGGTAACCCTTAGAACAAACCCATCTTTCATAATTAAGATGGTATCAGAACTTGCCCTAAACCAGGCTATCCACCTGACAGTCTTCTTCCCAAGTACACTGAACAGGGCAGAGCAAATCCTTCTTTCGCTGGATGTGCATGCAAATTGGGTACTATCTATGTAGGACAAAAAAATCCTAATAGAGCAGAACAATTACTGGTGGTTTTCGCAGAGGGTAAAGAGGGCAAACCGGTCTCCCAACATCCATTTCCAAACTTTACCTGGTCATATTAAATCCCATTGTACCAGGTATGGGATAACTACAGCTGCTTTCGTCAAAGTTGTCCCTACACAGGCCATCCTAAAGGCAGCCATTTGGAACTCAGTGCACATCTTTACAAAATACTATAATCTTACAAACATCTCCAGAGATAAAACCGGTTTGGCCACTGCCATCCTGCAAAAATGTATTTCTTAGATTCTCATGCAGATGACCTACCACCCACATGTTGGCTTTGGAACTCCTCCCAAGAATCAGTACTGCAAATTGAATATGAAGAACATAGTACAGTTTTGTCCCGCTCATCATAGTTGTAGATGTTTGAGTAGGTCAGTGTTGCAGTACATACTCCCCCCTCCAACCCCACTATCTGCTGATCACTTTTCTCTTCCTTGCTGCGTGCAAGGGGTAGAGGAGCTAATTACAGATAGTCCTGTTATCTCAATCATCTCCTGTCTCTCTCTTATCTTTCTCCTTCTCACTCCTATTCAGACAACTGGGGAGGTTGTGCTGTCCTCTGGCATCAGACTGTTTGTTCACTGCTTAGAAAGACTTGAAGATGATGCTATTGGATGCTGTTATTATACTCTAATGTCCAGATGTCTGTTTTCAGATATCCGTCAGCTATGGATGTTGCAAAGACTCTGGAAATCAGGCCAGTCTCAGGCTTCTGCATGGCAGGAAGATGCAAGAATCAGTACTGCAACATTGATCTATTCAAACATCACCAATTATGTTAAGTGGGACACAAATGTACATGTTCATCGTGTTACACTGCTGCAGTCATCATACTTGGGTTATCCTGCCGTCAGGCGGTCCCGCAGTCGGCTAGAGTTCCAAAGTCTTGGTCCGGCGTCAGTTGCTGTCACTTCTTCCCTGACGTCAGTGCGCCAGGGGTATATAAGAGGCATCCAACGCCATTTTCTTCAGTCTTTCTTGCCGCGCGGTGCCCGAATCAGAAGCAGTTCGCAAGTGCCGGTCGGCCGACTCCTGAGATTTTCAATTCGAATTTCAGACCAAAGTCTTCAATAAAGCTAAGTACCCCGTTGGGGAACCTTTTCTTGCCTCAGTCCGATGTCAGAAAAAGTTAACAATTGCATTTCTTGTGGGAAGCAAATACCTCATAAGGACTTTCATTCTTTTTGCATTCCTTGCCTAGGCCCAGACCACGACGTCACAGGTTGTCGGTTTTGTGCTAGGTTTAACAAACGAACTATTAAACGTCGGTTTGATTTCGCCTGACATTATTTTGGTAGGAAATTTAATTATACCATGCCGTCGGAGCAACCGATGACCGGAATGCCAAAAAAACGCAAAGATAAGGACAGGCAGCCGAGACCCAAACCAGACTCCAAGGCCTCTGCTAGGCCAGTCGCCGGTTCTCTGGTTTTCAGTGAGGCGCCTACACAGCCCCTGACGACCGCTGATTCAGAACCCCAGGCGGCATCCGATTCACAAGAGGAGATTGCTAGGCCTCCACAACCTATATCTTTAGGCCCTTCCGACTCCATGGCTGAAGGAGATTCCGGTACTGTTGAAACGCCTTCAGTTACAGAAGGTGTCTTCAGACCAACTACAATCACTGTTAAATCCTATGCAAAGCTGAAAGCTCCTTTAAAAGCAAAGAAGACTGTACAGCAGTCTCCAGTACAAGGCCCCCATGCCTAAGAAACAGATGCTTAAGATGACTGAAGACTTAATTACCCTAATCAGGGGTTCCCATCCCTCTCCTAATAAAAGGCCTAGACAGGAGGAGGACTTCGCTTCCTCTGACCAGGTTTCTATTTCCTCAGATTCTTCTGAGGAACAGGAATATTCTTTTCCCCCTTATGAAGACTCTGATGCTGAAGAGTCTATTCCTTCAGCATCTCCCCCAGAAGACTACTCTTTTGGGGAAACGTTACATACCATGAGGGAACATTTCCACTGGGAAGGCCAGGATTGCTCTGATTCTAAGAAAAGGCTCCAAGAGTTCCTTTTACTACCCCAGCACAGACCACTTGCTATTCCACCAGTGTTAGACATTGTGGATGATGTTTATTCAGAATCTAGTCTTAACCCAGATCCACTTCCTCCTACACCAGCCAAACCAGATAGATACTACAGAGTCCCTGACTCACACACATTCCTATATAAAAGCCCTGTGGCTGACCCAGAAACCATTTCCCAGGTCCCAAAGGTGTTAAGGCCTCTATTGCTAAAAATCCTGTTACCTCTGAAAGGGATTCTAGAGCACTAGACAGATGGGGAAGAAAATATATACCTCAGCTACTCTAGCTATGAGGGCTTTAAATTGTCAGTTTCACATGCTGAAATAACAATATTTGATGTCTCAGTTAAAATAAAAATGATCACACATACAGAGCACCAAAAGACAAACTCCAATATGCAAATACTAAAACACTGGAACACAACACAGGCAGTCCAACTGTGTAAATATCTTTTTAATTCTGGTACCTTGGCCTTCGCCTTCTCAAGGAATACATTTGTAAAACCAAACAACATCCCTTTTATAACACATCCATATTATTTTGCATATCTAATTGATTCAATAAAACTATTAACCAGCATTTCCTAATTGTTCTGAATACACAACCTTCACCTGTAAACATTTTGCTGTATACTTCTAACTTCACTTTAGAAATCTCAAACTTCTTACTTTTTTTAAAAAATATATATTATACAAAAATACATTGACATAACTTGTCTTTCATAAAGTTTTAGTTGCAAAAACATATAAAATGATTGTGTTCAATAAATTCCCTATGAAAACACACTCATTACTTCATGTGAATGTGCTGCTAAATATCCTTTATGAAAAATATTTACTTCATATAAAGAAGTTTTTATCAAACTTCCATATTCATCCCATTAGGAAAGAGAGTTTTATAATTCAAAATGAATCTGGACTCCATTTCCAATAATTTGATAGGAAAACCTGCATCATCACACACATTCTTAGGTTTCCCCAACACACAAAAGATGAAACCTTCAGGAACCCCCTTGTGCTGCTCCCAAAAGTGCTTGGCCACCGGACTATCTAATCTTTTATGCTTGATATCCCCCAAATGCTCTAAAATTCTAAGTTTGACCTTTCTACTGGTTTGACCAATATACCATTTCTGTTTGGCACAACCACAACCTATAATATAAACTACCCCTGATGAATTACAATCAAAATATTCTAAAGCCTTGTAGTTTAAATTATTGATTTTTGTTCCATCTAAACTTCTGACTTTAGTACATACTTTGCAATTGCCACATCTGAAGGTTCCCCTCTTGATGTTGCCCCACAAAGTATTTCTGGTGTTTAGTATTTCTTTTAGATTGGGATATCTGCCATATGAAAAAGTAACAGTACTTGGAAAAAGTCTCCCCACCTTGTCATCTCCAGAAACAATAGGCCATAATTTTGATACCGTTTCCTTCAAAATACAAGAAAAATGCGAATATTTGGTAACAAAAAATATTTTTTCTTTTGCTCCTTCCACCTCAACATTTTTCATCTGGCCATTCTGACACACAGTCGTAAGTGGGTATTCGTTCCTATCAAAATTCCTTACACCCAATTCCTGTTCTACTTTCATTCTAGCTGATTTAATTTTTACCTCAGAATAACTTCTTTCCACGAGTTTCTTCTCAATTTTATCAAACTCCACCCCAATCCTTACTAGTTCAGAAGTATTAGTGCCAATACGTTTGAACTCTCCTAACGGTAAGGAATTGAGGAGATGGTCACTGTGCATGCTTGAGGCATGTAAGAAATTATCAGCTGCTGTGACTTTGTGAAAGGGTTTATATTGTACCCTATTGTCAAACCCCACATACAATTCAATGTCCAAATATTGAATACTCCTTCCACCTACTGTATATGTGAAATCCAAACCACATTGATTTGTCTTCATTCCCAAAACGAATTTTCAAACTCCCTCGGGTCACCTCTACACAAAAATAAGAGATCATCTATGAATCTCTTATATTTAACTACCTTGCTTTTAAAAAAATCACTTGTGTAAATAAAAGAATTCTCAAAGTGAGCCATAAAGAGAATCGCATATGAGGGCGCATAAGGTGCACCCATCGCTGTGCCTTCATTTTGTAAGAACCCACCTTCGAATTCAAAGCAATTGTGTGTTAAACAAAATTCTGAAAGATTTATGATGTAACTAGTCCTAGGCCCTTCACCCAACATTTTGCCAATGGCTTCCAATCCCCATTGCTTGTCAATGCTAGTATACAGAGATTTTACGTCCACATTGGCCCAGTACAAATCCTGTTCCCAAATGATGTTTTTTACTTCCCCACAAATTTCTCTAGTGTTTTTTACATGAGCTTGTACTCTATGCAAGTGGCACTTTAACACAAAATCTAAAAAAATCCCTACATTCTGCAAATACGCACCCTTGCCTGAAACAATGGGGCGACCTGGGGGGTTCCTCACATCCTTATGAACTTTAGGAATAATAAAAAATCTGGCGTTCCTTGGATTTTTGATGTATAACCTCCTTACATCAGCCGATGTGAAGAAACCCAACCTTTCACCCCTCTCTAAGATCTCTAACAGCAAGGAATTGTACACTTTGGTCATGTTTTACAAATGTATTCCTTGAGAAGGCGAAGGCAGAGGTACCAGAATTAAAAAGATATTTACACAGTTGGACTGCCTGTGTGTTCCAGTGTTTTATTACACACATACAGAGCAGCCTAATTACAAAGAAATGGAAGATTTGTTGCATGCAGCTGAACAAGTAGGAAAACATATTTTGCAATGTGGATTTGATTCATTGGAAGCTTCTTGTAGAGCAGCAGTGACAGGGTCTGTCATACGTAGGCATGCTTGGTTAAAAGAGCAAACTTTACCTGATCATGTAAAAGCAAAATTACTGGATGCACCTTTACAGCAGGATGTTTTATTTGGTGTAAAAGCAGACTACATGAAAAGAGACATTGAGGAGCTCTCTGATTATGTAGCCCAGGCAGGTATGACCCTGACCTTGAGCAGTATCCTACCTTCACCAAGAATGATGCCACAATACAGAGATAAGATGATCAGCTTTAACAATTGGCTTAATTTCTGGTGTCATTCAAAGGGGATCCAGTGTCTGTCTGCCTGGGATGACATGCTGGACAAGCCACGCTGCTTCACAAGGGACGGCTTGCACCTGTCACCCCTGGGATTCCGGATATTGGCAAAGGCTCTTGCCACCCCCATAGTGCCTTTTTTAGGCAAGGCTCAAATTCTAAACCTACCACCCTAGAACACAAAAAAGGAAAAAAACTAAGGGTAATGCTGCTCAATGCCAGAAGTCTAAATCTCAAAATGCACTCGAAGCCCTTCTCAGTATGGAGAACATCGATGTCTGTGCTGTGACAGAAACCTGGTTCAAGGCTCCTGAGAGCACCCCAGCACTATCAGGTTTTACCTCATATCATGCGTTCCGGCCCCAAAATCCGGACAATACTAAGAAAGGAGGGTATCCATATTCATCAAGGACACCCACACCTCAAGACTGGTGGCAACGCACGATGCATCGGAGACCATCCAGGTGCAATTAACCATAGGCAAGACTGCTCTGCAAATTGTAGCATGTTACAGGCCACCCTCACAAACTCAGGAACCTCACATGGCCTTCCTGAAAACACTAGAGGGATAAATGTATCACCAAACACCATCATACTAGGTGACTTCAATTACCCTAATATAGACTGGGAACACTACTCAAGCCCAAACACCCTAGCCCAAAAGTTCCTGGAATTCATAAACTCAAATGCCATGGAACAACTAGTCACCATCCCCACAAGAGGAGATAACATACTTGATCTCATCATCACGAACATGGGAGCACAATGTTCAACACCGAAGTATACCCTCACTGGTGAGATCAGATCACAAACTAATCTCGCTGGAGGTCCTCATTCCACCCCACCTGAAATAAAAAGACCACAGTAAAGAACTTCTCGAAAGCCGACTTCACACTTCTAAAGACTAGTGTGGTCTCCTTTAAGGCCCCGAGCCGGGCGGAAAACAGTACTCAAGCCGCTGAATCACTTACAAATGCCTTCTACCAGCACCTGCAGGACTGCATGGATAAGGCAATCCCAAGCAAAACAAAGACTCTTTGTACCAAAGGTAAGCGTCCAGTCTGGTGGACCCCAGCCATAAACAAACTCTACAACAAAAGGAGGAAGCTACTACAAGATAGAGCAAAATCCTTAAAAGGTAAGACACCCTTGATCACTATAAGTAAAAATACTAAGAGCTCTCATAAAATCATCCAAAGCAAATTTCGAGAGAAAAATAGCTAAAGACTCAAAAGACAATCATAAGGCCTTCTTTAGCTATGTTAGAAACCTGGGAGGAAACTCCCAGATATGCTCAGAACTAGTTCAAAATGATGTGAAGATTACTGATCCTACAGACATTGCCAACATACTGGCTGACAGGTTCAGTGCAAACTTCTCCCCCCCCACAAGGAGAGATATCTATACCAAACGATTGCAGCCCCCCCAAACATCTCCAATGCCCAAGTGAGAACTGCTCTCTCCAAAGCAAAAAACACAGCATCCATGGGACCTGATGGTGTCCCCGGCTGTGTGCTCCACGAACTCAATGAGGAATTAAACCCACAGCTAGGACAGCTGTTTAATCAAAGTCTTACCTCTGGATACATTACCCAGGAGTGGCGCACTGCAACTGTGGTCCCACTTCACAAAGGCGGTGCCTCCACCGACCCTGGAAATTACCGGCCCATTAGCTTGACAAGCCTTATCTGCAAAGCCATGGAGAGGATCATAATGGACCTCATAAATAAAGACATAGGGAATTTGCAGACTTTGGATCCAACCCAGTTTGGCTTTGTCAAAGGCAGATCATGCCTTTTAAACTTGGTTGACTTTTTGAAACAGTCACCAAAGCCATTGATGAGGAAAGGCAGTCCATACAGCCTACCTCGATCTGGCTAAGGCCTTTGATACAATACCCCACTCGGGTATCATTGAAAAACTCATCAGCTTAAATGTTAACCCATACATTACAAGATGGGTTGCAAACTGGCTGAGTGACAGAACCCACAGGGTCAGAGTTGCTGGCGCCATGTCAGACTCAAAGCCTGTCACAAGTGGTGTCCCACAGGGCTCAGTCCTGGGCCCACTCTTGTTTGGCATCTACTTTTCTGAAGTACAAGCAAACACAGGAGGGTTATGGCTGACAAAGTTTGCAGATGACTGCAAACTGGCCATAGTAGAAAATACATCTGACACAGATATCCTTCAGAAGGGTCTCACAGAAACGGATAACTGGTGCCAGAGCCACGCCTAAAGTTGAATGCCAAAAATGCATAGTCATACCCTTGGGAAAAACAAGGTTACCCCTAGCTACCAAATAGGTGGCAATCCACTGAGCACAGAAGAAGTTATCAGGGACCTGGGGACCCAGGTTGATAGTAGTCTGTCATTCGACACCCATGTAGCTAAAGTAGTTAGGAAGACCTTCTACATTGCCCACCTTATCATGAAGGGATTCTCATCTAGATCAAGGGAGGTCATAGTCTCCCTTTACTCATCACTCATCAGACCAATGATTGAGTACAATGCCCCATTCGAATGTATCTGACCCGACACTTGCAGCAGCTGGAGAGGCCACAAAGTTCCTCACCAAAAGGATAAAGGGTCTCAAAATCTATCCTATGCTGCCCGACTGAAAGAACTCCAGCTCTATTCAGTCGCACGCTTGCTCAGAGGTGACCTTTGCCTAACATACAAGGCCATGTCAAACCCAGATTTGATGAATATGCTTCACCTCAAAAAATCAAGATCCATCAGAGCCACAAGGGCGGGAGACTTGAACCTCGACACGGCTATTAATAGGACGTGCTGGAGGGATAGATTCATCACCCAAAGACTCCCTATGCTGTGGAACAAAATCCCGGTATATGTGAGGCAGAGCACCTCGCTGGCCTTGTTCAAGAGAAATCTTGACCAATGGATGGGAGATCGCAGATATACCCCAGGGATTACCTCAGTGTCACTGCTCGACAGAGGCACAGCAAAATAATGGGTATAGTTCCCCATACTAAAGGGGTGGCGTAAGCCACAAAACGATGGGCTAGGCTTGTAAATGCCCTCGGGCAGATAGCCTAGTATGAACCTATGAACCTATGAACCTATAAGAGGTTTTAAAGAAAATGGAGGATAAGGCAAAATCTATGCAGACAGTCAAGGATTTTTTTACAGGTTCAACCCACTCATTTCAGCAGAAATTGGCCAACCAAAAACTGGTCCTTTCCAGCTCCTGACAGACCACAGAGGGGCAAATGCAGGTGCCCAAGGGGCAGAGGTCAGCCACAAGGCTCTTACAAGCCTCGACAATGGGGTTCCACAACCCAGAAAGGAGGAGAAGACAGGTCTCAATCTACCAGAAGACAAACACAATGACTTACCCCTCAGACTGCCAAGCAAATCCCTCTTGGCAGCTACCTTGGGAGGAAAACTAACACTTTTTGCAGACAACTGGCGCATCATCACAAAAGACAAATGGGTACTAAATATTGTCTCTCAAGGATACAGATTCCACTTTCACACTTTACCAAGGATAAAAGGAATGCCAAACCTGCCACCAAATCAATGGGCAGAGGCTCAAAAACAAATTACAGCTCTCATGGACATGAGAGCCATTCATCAGGTTCCTACACAGGAGCAGGGACAAGGATTTTACTCAAGACTCTTTCTAGTTCCCCGGAAGGACAAAGCTTGGAGACACATTCTGGACCTCTCAATTCTAAACACATATCTCGAAGTACCCAAATTCAAGATGCTAACATTACAGCAACTTCTTCCCATGCTGGGCAAGAAGGCTTGGCTAGTAGCATTGTACCTCAAGGAGGCATACCTGCATGTCCCTATCAGACAAAATTGCAGAAGATACCTCCAATTTATAGCAGGTTCAACCCATTACCAATTCTCTACACTGCCCTTTGGCTTATCTACTGCGCTCAGGGTCTTCACAAAATGCCTGGCACCAGTAATTGCATACTGCAGACAGAGGAATTCAGATATATCCATACCTGGACGACTGCCTTATTCAAGCAGAAAGCAAGGACATTCTTTTAAAGCATCTGGCATTTGTCAAAATTCTATTAAGTTGCCTAGGGTACACAGTAAACGAAAAGAAGTCAAAACTAGTGCCCTCACAAGACATAATATTCCTGGGTGCCAGCTTAAATACAACGGCCCAGATGGCTTATCTCACACCAGACAAACAAGGAAAACTGACTCAGTACTTCAAAATGATGGCAACAAAGACCCAACTCCCTGCAAGAAAAATTCTGCAGGCCTTGGGATTCATGGCATCTTGCATGCTACTAATACCATATGCAAAACTGCATATGAGGAAATTACAATGGTACCTGAAAGGCATATGGACTCAACACAGCCACAGCTTGGAAGCAATAATACCACTCATTCCCTGCCTTCAACAGGAGTTTCTATGGTGGGCTCAGCCATGTCACCTCAACAAGGGTCAGCCTTTTACCTTACCCACAGCCAGGCAAACTATAACAACGGATGCATCGGATTATGCCTGGGGAGCACACATAGCAGGACAGTGTATTCAGGGCAAGTGGTCTGCAGATCAAAGGCATCTACATATCGATCAAAAAGAGATGCTAGCTGTAGAAAATGCCGTAACAGCTTTCAAGGACTTCCTACATCCAGGACAACTACTAATAAAGACGGACAACACCACAGTGATGTGGTACATAAACAAGCAAGGGGTCACACATTCCTATCCCCTATGCGGGCAAGCAATGACCTTGTGGAACACAGCACTGACCTACTAAGTTCAACTACAAGCGCAATTCCTGCCAGGAAAGAAAAAACACATTGGCAGACGATCTAAGCAGAAACATCATAGATCCTCACGAGTGGAAACTAGATCCACAAGTATTCACAATGATAACTCAAAAATGGGGGAGCCCAGACATAGATCTGTTTGCCTCCCCCCAAAACTACCAACTACGGAAATTTTGCACAAGGACATACCACACACTGGCTTGGAAAGTGGAAGCCCTCTCATTCAGTTGGAAAACAACAGTGTATGCCTTTTCGCCACTGCCTCTTCTGGCAAAGGTGCTGCTGAAAGCCAGATTAGAGAGGCCACAAATGATGCTCATTGCTCCGGACTGGCCATGCCAACACTGGTATCCGATATTAAGGAGCATGGCTCAAGGCCCATCATGGATTTTACCTCAAATTCCTCACCTGCTCACTCAGCAAAACAATCAGATCCTACACAGCCAGCTCAAGACCTTAAATCTGGCTGCATGGCAAATTACCTAAACAACCACACAACACTTCTCTCTAAAGCTGTTTTGGATGTCATTCTGGAGGCCAGGAGGCCCAGCACCAGGAAAAACTGTTCAGACAAATGGAAAAGATTCTGCGCCTGGAACCAGGCTAAAGGCCAGAATACCCTTGTCCCAAATATTCCTCAGATTCTACAATATTTAACTGAGATGTTGCACAAAGGACTTTCCTTCTCATCTATTAAGATCCACACCTCAACTATTTCAGCTCAATACAACACGGATCCTCCTATATTTTCACATCCATTACTAAGACGGTACCTCAGAGGGGCTAAGAACATAAGACCGCCCCGAAGAGCACCAACACCAACTTGGGATCTCAACTTTGTTTTGGAAAAACTTGCACTTCCACCCTTTGAACCAGCTTCTACAGCTGATTTACAGTTTCTATCATGGAAAACTGCCCTGCTGCTAGCAATAACTTCAGCACGAAGAGTCTCAAAGTTACAGGCCCTAATGGCAGTGGAGCCTTTCATCATTTTTCATCAAGACAGAGTCTCTTTACGAACTAACCCTTCCTTTATGCCAAAGGTGGTATCCAGTGTGGCCCTAAATCAAACCATTCATTTGCCCACCTTTTATTCAAACCCCCAGAACAAAGGGGAAAGGCTCCTACACTCTTTGGACATTCACAGGCAATTACATTATTACTTGGATAAAACTAAGGCTTTCAGGAAATCTGACCAGTTCTTTGTATCCTATGCTGCAGGATCACAAGGAAAGGCTATCTCAAAACAGACCATTTCAAAATGGATAGGACATTGTATCCATTTCTGCTACACACACCATGGGAAACCTGTACCTGGTAACATTAGGCCCCATTCCACCAGGGCTACAGCAACATCAGCAGCCTTCCTCAGAGGGGTACCAACCAAGGATATTTTGGAGGCTGAAACTTGGAGTTCAATGCACACCTTCACCAAGCACTATCACTTACCTCTATACTCTAAAACCAGAGCTGGCTTTGCCATTGCAGTTCTGCAGGGCCTACTAGCTTCTCCAAACCCTGTTTAGTTCCACCACCCATCCTTAGCTTTGGGATTCAACCCAAGTGTGATGACTGCAGCAGTGTAACACGATGAACATAGTACAGTTTTGTACCTACCATAAATGTAGATGTTCAAGTGTTCACACTGCTGCAGTCCAGGTTACCCTCCCTCCATCCCCTCTGACCTAGCTGAACTTTACTATGCCTTTCTATCCTGTACAACCTTTGTGGTGTATTTGCTTGTAACTGAAGGTATTCCTTCTACATGTCTTATCAGAAATATGTATTGCCTACCTACTTGGGGGCACCTGACATCTGGGGCAAGAAAAACTGAAGAAAATGGCGTAGGATGCCTCTTATGCAGCCCTGGCGCACTGACGTCAGGGAAGAAGCGACAGCAACCGACGCCGGACCAAGACTTTGGAACTCTGGCCGACTGCGGGACCGCTGCAGCAGTGTGAACACTCTAACATCTACATTTATGGTAGGTACAAAGCTGTACTTTTCTTTTGCTGACACTGTTAATCCCACAAGACATGGCCTATATTCTGGGGACATTAGAGGCTGTAGTCATACTGACTAAAGAAAATTTGGCCAGAACAGGTTTTGATAAATATGAATGGCATAATAAATTAAAAGCCTATCTGAGTAAAAGTGTTTGGAATATGAATGGACATCACCTTTAGGATAGTGTTGTGTGAATTTGAATGGTTTGGTTTAGGCACATTTCTGTTTGCTCCCTTATGATTTTAGATTACTTTGTACCACAGTGACTCACTGTATCGTTTGTGCATCATTCCATTGTGGGTTAAAATGAAAGTGGTGGGATCTTTCTGAGCTACATTTGCAAGATTCTCAGAGAGGTGCTGGCTGGATGTTGTTTAGCATGATGTTTTCGGTAGTTCTCTGTAGTAGTCTACAGTGGAGAGTAGGGTTACCAACTTTCCATCCTTTAATTTCCTGACAATTAAGCCATACACCCTGCATAATGAAAACATAGCCCTTGCCTCAGGGTAGCCATGACCCTTTTAATAAGCAATTACTAGAAGCACCAGTTTGTAAATGACATATACATTGAACTGCATAGGCAACCTTAGATGATATGGAGTCTTAGGCAAACTGTTCCATGGCTTTCTCAACCCATGCCGTCTGTTGTCATCCTGGCTCACACCTCAGTGGTCCCATTTTTTTTCCCATCCCTGCTTGCTCAAATTATCCAAAGTATTTTTGCTGTGTTTTCTCATTGTGTTACTTGACAGCTTTTTCTTGCATCCTTTCAATGCATCCTAATTGGCCAATACTGAACTGTAATAACTGTGTAGGAATTAAGCTGGGAGTCTGGGGGGCTGCTAGGTGCCCAGAAGTTATTGGATTTGAAATGCTGTGAGGGTCATTTTGGAGCTTTTCCCCCCACAAGGTTTGGTCCAGTGATGGCCTGAACACAAAATCATGACTAAGGAACGTAACAAAGTATTTTTTTTCTTTCACAGAAAAATAAATTATGTCCAAGGCTTAATGTTCTAGGCTGATGGCAGTGTAGTTACCAATAAACTGATTTAGTAGTTACCCATAAACTGAGAAGAAAATGCATGTGATGGCACATAAATCATATCTGGGATGACTGCCTTCCTTGCTGTCCAGAAAAAAGATAATTTCTGTGTAATCCTCTGACATTAAACTGAGATGAAAGTGAAAGGCAAATGGCCGTAGTCATATATTTCAAGTTGCTGCTGTCGTGTATCTATACAACATATCTCATCATCCCTACTCCCAAAATACAGACACCTGTATGTCCCTTTGAAGTCAAACTAGGATGAAAGTAAAAGAACAAATAAACACAACTTATTTTAATCCAGTGATGTCAGCCATAGATATGCAGCATACCTCTTTTCCCCTACCCCCCACAAGATAGCCACATTTATGTACAACCAGTTTTGATTGTGAAGAAGGTATACACATTTGTTTTCAGTTGTGAAGAGAGTGATAAAAGTAACAATTCATTCTGACATTTTGCTCCTATTCAGTGCACAGAACTGACAAGTTATAGTGAAGTTCTGTGCACACCTCTGAAGTGTGATTTTAAGGAAAGTTAAAGAAATAATGACCACACTGTCCCCAATACTTGCACAACCTTATAATGACCTTCTGTGCACAGTTTGGAAGTTTGAGAGGAAAATTAAAGAAATAATGACTACAGTAGTCCTAGCCCCCACACAAAATATAGCGATCTCAGTGACACACACACACACACACACACACACACACACACACACACACACACACACACACACACACACTATGCTTTCTACAGGAAAACTGGTAGAATCTTGATCATCAGTTCACTTACATCATGTTTTTGGAGTGTTGGAAGAAACCAGAGCAACAGACTAAAATGCACACAGAGACTAGGAACACATGCAGACACCACACTGCCAAGAACTCAGACAGGGAGACATGCCATACTGTAGGATGGAAACAGTACTCACTTTGTTACTGTACCAATGATGCATTCCTTTTCCCATGCATCCTACCCAGACCTCCAAAGAGGGAATTGTTTTGCGGGCAACACTGATGTTTATGACTGAAAGTGAAAGACACAATCGCCAAGTTGTTGCTCTTATATATATTTACATTAACTTAAATCCCACACACGCATAAGCCACAGCAGTGATTGTTTTTACACTGCATTTGAATGCAAATTAGAAATTCAGATAAGACAATAAACGTTTTAGGAAACATACTTCAGAACTATGTTAACTCTGAATGATTCAAAACACATTTCAGGTACTTAACCATAACTGGATTTCCTGACTGTCAGGAAAAATTCCTGACAAGTGACAGTAAGTTTGCCACCTTTTGCTGCTGCTAAAACCAGACCAAGGACGCACCTCTTGCACCTCCCATAACCCTGCCTTGTTCCTCCCCATCTTCTGCCCATTTTGTGTTGTCACCACTACCATAATCAGCTGAGTAAGAGCACCCTCTCTCTCCATTCCTTATGTCTTCATTCAACCAATTTTACTATGCTTTTTTGTAAAAAAGCATATTAAATCCACAATTTAATAAACACCAATAGTCTTTCTTTTTTGAAACAGAATACTAGAGTTTGCACAGTATTTTCCGGACTGCCAGACAATCAGTTTCATTTCCACATAGTCCGGACAAAACGGTTAGGTTAAAGCTCTAGGTGGCAACCTTAGTGGAGAGCACTTTCTTAATGATCACCACAAGTGAGCTCATTGTTTCAGTACACCAACATTTTTATTTACTTAGGATCTATACTTTCATCTTTCTTCTAAAAGATCTTTTTCAAAGCCTTCCAAGCAGTTGCATGATCAAAGTATCCAGTATGCTATTACTTGAACTATTGAATACACTGTTCGAAATTTGTAGTCTCCTGCAGATGTTGACAGTGAATGCTTTTCTTGCATCTGCAGTCACAGTTCTAGTTATAAGCCTTTCTCTGCCTCCTTGTCTCTTCAGTGAAGGTGGAGACTCCAGCCTCCACTCCATCATAAGGCTTCGTTTAAGAAAAATGTGGAGGAGCTTTTGATTATTTATTTTTATTTTATTTATTTAACATTTGTTTACCAAGAAGGGCCGACTTGGAACAAAGCCAATTTTCAGCTGAGGCCCTGGGAGAAACACTCCAGATGCATGTCTTTATAACATGGGAGGAAACCGAAGTACCCAGAGAATACCCACACGAACGCAGGGAGGACATGCAGACTCCACACAGAAGGCACTCCAGCCGAGAATCGAATAGGAAAACCTCTTGCTGCACCTCTGCGCCGTATTAAGTCAGTTGCCAGATTAGTTTACTACTTTTTACTCTGTAGGCAGTGAATATAATAAGAATATAGGTGTTCCTTCTAGATTCATCTGTGTGCGAAGTAGATGCTGTCAGTGTACTGTGCTTGCTTCAGTATAGATAACAATCACATCCTCTTTCATTAGAAACCTACATTGGTTTGTTAAAAACCATTCCCTCCCCTCCAGAAGTAAATCTGTCACATCTCTACCCTGGTTGTGGTTTATCTGGCTTTGAGCCTTGTATTAATTCTGGGTCTCCAGCAACGCATAAACCCAGACAGTACATCCTGTTTCTGCATCAGTGGACATTAATTGTGATTTTAACAAAACTTTTCTAGTGAACTCATGAAAGTTCAAGAAGGTAGTAGTTTTCCAAACTGGCAACATTCTACAAAAGGAAAAGCTAATCCATTAAAGGAGATATAGTTTCTTGGAAATACTCCAGTATAGAAATCCACAGAACCACTGGTGAAGTTACTAATGCTTTATTTAAAAAAGTTAAGCACTTTCCTTTCTTATTAAATTATACCATGGAGACTTCTTCAGAACAAAGTGACATATTAAAGCATTTTTTTATAAGATCCACTGAATCACTTACAAAACACAAGTCCATGCTCAGATCTAATGTAAAACCAAATCCAGGCAACTCTTGCCATTACATCAGTGAGATTCAAAAGGTGAAGCAAACGTAGGAAACAAAAATCTGTATCTGCAGAAAGAACATGCATCTATTTTATCTTAAATCCACAAAACCTATGTTTATTTTAGCATAGTTTATAATTTTACCAGGGTTTACTGGATTTTTTATGAATTTTATACTACCTGTGTGATTGGACAACCTCCTTGAGTTTGTTTAATATGGAGATACGCCAGACACTCACTCACTTACACTTCTTATCCTTAGAAAAATCCCTATTGATCCTGTGGATGTTCTTCGTGTTTCACTGTTGCAGTCATCACATTTGGAACAGTGAATACACTCGAACATCTACAGTTATGGTACGTGTACACAACTGTACTTTCTAGCACACACATTTGGTAGATATGGAGGGTGACTGCAGTATTTTTTTCTGATTTTGCCCACAGAACCAGGTAGAGGTCTAGACCATCCACACTGAGACTCTCACTCATACTAAGAACCAAGTTGTCCAAATTCTGATTGTAGGTCTTCCACCCATCTGTCGACCCAGCCCTAATGTTAAGATCTGACAAAGCTAGCCTAAGCTTTTATTTTATTCTTCCAAAATTCACAACCAGCCACAGATTAGCCTTCACTGTCATGCCCTCATGTTCAATAAAAAGAAAAAGGGAACATTCATGTGTTAAGAACTCATTTCTCTGGTTCTGAGGCAGATAAGCTGGCATATGTCTCGGAGATTTCTCTTCCCGCCCCCTCCTCCATCTGCTATGATTCAGACACATAGTACACACTATCCTTTGCTTCCCCACCAGTAGACATGTCATTTTGTGATGTCCTCAGTAGGATGAAGGATCTTTTTAAGTGGGAGTTTGTGGAGTTCCCTGATGCAGAGTACATCTAGGCCTGCTAGAACCAAACTCATTACCCATATCTCCAGTCATTGAGCCCTTCGAGGATACTTTTACCAGTGCAGCATTAGCACCTTGCTCCTAGAAAGCCTGAGTGCTTCTCTAGGGTTATGCATTTCTGAAGGTACTTGTATAAACATCCAGTTGCTAATCCAGTCTTGGTGTTCCTGCATCCCATCAAAGAGTTTAATAGGGCTCTGTCCAAAGATCACATCCCAGTGACTGAAAGAGTAATATACTCAAACACTTTGGGGAAGAAAGTTTACTTTCTGCTATCCTGGCTTTCAGGGCATTAAACTTGCAAATAAAACACATTGAATAACAAGAGGCTGTCCTATCTCACCTCAAAGACAAGGCAGTGAAGACTGAGGAAAAAGCTGTGAAAGATGAGATGATTGAATTATGCTACTTCATTTTTTCAAGTTGGCTGGTAGAGAAATAGCTACCTGATCAGTCAGGAGGAGACATGCCTAGCTAACAATTCAACCTTTGACAAAGCATGTTATACCACAGCTCCTTAGTGCATCACTGGAGAAGGAGCTGCTCTTTGGTCCCTGTAAAACAAGTATTTAAGGGACTGGAAGATGGTGCATTCGGTGAAACATTTGTTTTACTCCCTCTTATTTGTGTACAGTAACAACTATCACCAAGATCTGGGAAAAAGTTGAGACAATATGGTAAAGACCAGTGCAAGAAAAAATCATAAGCTTATTTGAAGGTGACTTGTGTATTCGCTTGTGATCCTCCTTCCCCCTACTCTCCAAATCCCACCACAGCCCATTCTGCCTCCATCCATCCACACCCTAAGAATAAGGGGCTGCCTGACTCTCTTTGTATAAGAGTGAGTTAATTAATTCATAGATTCATAGATTAGTACTAGGCTAACTGCCCTTGTGGGCCATTTTCAGCCTAGCCAATTACCCCATGTGAGAGTCAAACCCTGCAACCTTGTGTTTTGTGAGGTAAACACCTTAACCATTATGCCAACATCCCACCCCTAATAATAAAGAAATACAAGTGACACAAGATAAATGGGTTATACTAATCCTAGCTTAGGGATACAGGTTGCACCTCTTAGAAGAGCCAACATTCTCAGGTGTTCAGCCAGTTCCCAAGGAACAAAGACACTTGGTTCACCTTCAGTTAGAAGATCTTTTATTACAGGAGACCATTGAGAGAGAATACCCAAAAAGTCAGCAATATGTAGGCTTCTACTCTATACTTTTCCTGGTTCAAAGAAGAGACTGGCCATGAAGGCTGATCTTTGATCTGTCAATTTTAAAAAATTTTCAAAAGTACAAAATTTCAACCAGCTAAACTTGTAAGCCCTTCTGCCTGTCCTGATCCCTGATGCCTTCATGTTTCTGAAAGATGCTTTCTTTCACATACCCATAGCCAGGGAAGATGGGTGTTACTTCAGATTCAAAGCAGGAAGTTTTCTTTTTTAATTCACTTTCTTTCCCTTTCATTAATCTGCTGCACTGAGAGTGCTTAGAGTGCCTGCCCCCAGTAACTGACTTGCATGATCAATGTCATCTACATTTACTCATATCTAGATGACTGCCTGATTCAGGCATCAAGCTTAGATGGGATACGGTGGGCACTACAGTTGATACTGGCCTACTTCTACAAAGTCATGCATACTACCCACAAGACAATTTTGACATTCTTCATATAGATTACTGTTGGCAGTAGTCTTTTTATTGGGACTTCAGTTGCAGAAGGCCCTTTGACTGGCCCAACTTCCAGAGCTCAATGCCTTTCCCTTCCAGACTAGATGGATGTTGTGTCCACCCTTAAGGGACACCAGGGCATTCCCTATATGAAGCTGACGTCTTTCCATGCCATTTTGTCTATCTTTCCACAATCCACAGAATATGTACTGTTGTTATGTAGCCATAGTCCGGTGACGTTTACTTTTTTTTTTTTTTTTTTTTTTTTACAGAAGTCGGTCAGAAATGCTGTTGGGGGAAATGTTTGTCGTATTGTTAATTATATTCTTACTGGCAGCTAATTCTGTGTAGTTTGGTAGGGTTGGATGACTAGTAAGATACCAATAACCAAAAGAAATGGAAGATCAGTGTAAAAACGCCAACTAATAAACAATCCAAAAGCACTGAGTAGAGGAAGAGTCAAGCACCGGGCAGCTGAGATAAGATGGCCAAATTTATTGTAAATAACAAAACTTATTGCAAATAGCAAATTATTTACAATAAATTTGGTCATCTTATCTCAGCTGCCCGGTGCTTGACTCTTCCTCTACTCAGTGCTTTTGGATTGTTTATGACTAGTAAGATATTACAGCATGCCTGCCCATAAGGAGGAATGCAGGTACTCCTGCAATAGACAAATACCACACACAAACTATCATAGTTTGTGCATTATCATGCACTGGGCATCAATAGAAAGGAATGTAGGTTCCATCAAGCATTTACTCCAAAAGCAGTAGGAAAGCTGATAATTCCATGCAAAACCGTTTAGACTGTTAGAGACTCAAGGTCTTGACTTCTACCACCAAGGTAACTTTCAGTTCATCCCTGACCCTGCAAAGAAGCGATTAAAATAGTGATCTAAGGAGAAGGCAGCCAGGGACCTGACTGATGTGATGGCTGTGTCGTGTGTCCCTGTTTGGCTCAACGACATGGTGCCAGTGAGATCTTTCACAGCTTCTGGTAATCATATCTCTGGCATCTGAGACTTGTGTTGAAGCCCCCTTTAGAGACTGTCATGCCTGGAAATCAAGGCACATCCTACAAAGCCAAGAGTCTGTGCGGAGTTCAGACTAGACATCCCATTTCCGGTGCCTGTGAGTGAAGCGAGTTTTGCTGTTTCACTAGGGGCAGACTGTTCATCCACTGTTCAAATCAGGATTTGCAGTGTCAGAAATTGAAAAAGGGTAATTGTGAGGTGGAGTTCAGGGAAGAGGTAAGACAAACACTGGGTGGCAGTGAAGAGTTACCAAATAGCTGGGAAACTGCAGCAGAGCTAGTAATGGAGACTGCTAGAAAAGGTGCTTGGTGTGACATCTGGACAGAGTAAGGAGGACAAGGAAACCTGGTGGTGGAATGAGGAAGTACAGGAGAGTATACAGAGAAAGAGGTTGGCGAAGAAGTGGGATTGTCAGAGAGATGAAGAAAGGAGTATAAGGAGATGAGGTGCATGGCAAAGAGAGGTGGCAAGGCTTAGGATAAGGCGTATGAAGAGTCGTATGAAAGGTTGGACACCAAGGAGGGAGAAACATGTACCCATTGGTTAGACAGAGGGACTGAGCTAGTAAAGATGTGCAGCAGGCAAGGGTGATAAAGGATAATGAGGGAAACGTACTCACAAGCGAGGAGAGTGTGTTGAGCAGATGGAAACAGTACTTTGAGGGGCTGATGAATGAAGAGAATGAGAGGGAGAGAAGGCTAGATATGATGTACAGATAGTGACTCAGGAAGTGCAGTGGATTAGCAAGGAGGAAGTAAGGATAGCTATGAAGAGGATGAAGAATGGAAAGACTGTTGGTCCAGATGACATACCCGTGGAAGCATGGGAGGTGTTTAGTTGAAATGGCAGTGGAGTTTTTAACTAGATTGTTTAATGAAATCTTGGAAAGTAAGAGGATGCCTGAGGAATGGAGAAATTGTTTTGGTACCGATTTTTAAGAATAAGGGTGATGTGCAGAGCTGTAGTAACTACAGAGTGATTAAATTGATCAGTCACAGCATGAAGTTATGGGAAAGAGTAGTGGAAGTTAAGTTAAGAAGGGAGGTGATAATTAGTAATCAGCAGTATGGTTTCATGCCAGGAAAAAGCACTACAGATGCAATGTTTGCTCTGAGTGTTGATGCAGAAGTACAGAGAAGGTCAGGAAGAGTTGCATTGTGTCTTTGTGGATTTAGAGAAAGCATATGACAGGGTGCCTAGAGAGGAGTTGTAGTATTGTATGAGGAAGTCGGGAGTGTCAGAGAAGTATGTAAGAGTGGTACAGGATATGTATGAGGGTAGTGTGACAGCGATGAGGTCTGCAGTGGGAGTGACGTATGCATTTAAGGTGGAGGTGGGATTACATCAAGGATCAGCTCTAAGCCCTTTCTTATTTGCAATGGTGAAGGACAGGTTGACAGACGAGTTCAGACAGGAGTTCCCATGGACTATGATGTTTGCAGATGACATTGTGATCTGCAGTGAGAGTAGGGAACAGGTGGAGGAGACCCTGGAGAGGTGGAGATGTGCTCTAGAGAGAAGAGGAATGAAGGTTAGCAGGACTAAGACAAAATATGTGTGTGTGAATGAGAGGGAGGATAGAGGAATGGTGAGAATGCAGGGAGTAGAGGTGGCGAAGGTGAATGAGTTTAAATACTTGGGATCAGCAGTTCAGAGTAATGGTGAGTGTGGAAGAGAGGTGAAGAAGACAGTACAGGCTTGATGGAGTGGGTGGAGAAGAGTGGCAGGAGTGATTTGTGACAGAAGAGTACCAGTAAGAGTGAAAGGGAAGGTCTACAAGAGGGTAGTGTGGCCAGCTATGTTATATGGGTTGAAGACGGTGGCATTGACAAAAAGGTAGGAGTCAGAGCTGGACGTGGCATAGTTAAAGATGTTAAGATTTGCACTGGGTGTGACGAGGGTGGACAGGATTAGGAATAAGTATATTAGAGGGTCAACCCAGGTTGGAAAGTTTGGAGACTAAGCCAGAGAGGCAAGATTACGTTAGTTTGGACATGTGCTGAGGAGGGATGCAGAGTATATTGGGAAAAGGATGGTAAGGATGAAGCTGCCAGGTAACAGGAAAAGAGAAAGGCCTAAGATAAGGTTTATGTATGTGGTGAGAGAGGACATGCATGTGGTTGGTGTTACAAAGCAAGATGCAGAGGACAGGAAGAAATGGAAACAGATGATCCACTGTGATGACCCCTAATGGGAGCAGCCGAAAGAAGAAGACGTGGTGTCAGAACATGGATGTTTCAGAAACTGTCTGTCCCTGGCTTCTACCATTTTCTGTGAAAAAATTGTCAGGACTTTTAAGGTTCCATTACCTCCTTGTCAGTAACTTGTTTGGTATAGTGATGGACCTGGCTCTTAGATTCTCAAAGTTCCCTCCCTGATCAGCAAGAAAAAAGTTGGTTGGAAGGTTTCAATATTGACTTCAGCTACCTCTGCCGTAGTCATCAGAGTGTGACTCCATTGTGGCCATATCAGATTTCTCAAGCTGCACATCAGTTTCTCTTGGTCCCTGTAATGGTGCTCTTCAGGAAGTCGCTAAGGACCAAGAGGCAGGCACATCCTCTGCGGCTGCTTGTGCAAGGGAGAACCACTCTTACAGCATCAAAGCACAGAGCAGACTTTTTTCCTTTCCAGGGATCCTCTGAGGAGCTTGATTCCTGAGGAAAGGATCATTCTTCAGGGCACTGTTTTTCATTAGGGTCTCCCTGGAAAATGAAACTTAATTTTTCTTCTTGTGTCCCATCAGAGAATTAACGGAGTTTTGCTAAAGGTTTATTTAAAGCATTTCAATCGATACACTGCTTCTTCCCTGTATGTATGAAAAAAAATATTTTCCTTCTCTCTGATTGTAATTCTTAGTCGGAGGGACAGGAATTATACTTATTCTATGCTTTTCAAGCGTCTTCTCCATAGAATGGAAAGTCCTACTCTGAGAAAAGTTTTTCTTCAGAATACGCACCTGAAAAGTTGTCTCTCTTTGATACTATTGCCAGAATAAAGGAGTTATTTTAGTGAAAACAAAAAGAAATACCAGAGTCCCAGCAAAGATGTGATTTGTTACAGGTGGGTTCCCTTCAACCTGCAGCTGTTCCTCCTGTTTTGCCAGCCTTAGAGGATGCCTTCCTTGCCGCCAGCAGTTTGTCTGATAGTTAAGTCACCTGCCCCCATAAAATTTGATAAGTTCCCCAAACCGACATATGTATTTTGTAAGCCCTAGGTCAGATTCTGCAGTAACTTATTTGTCAATATTTTTTTTTTCTGCCAAATACCTTGTGGTAGGTAACTTCATTTTGTCTGATAAGGATGGCAAAAGCCTCTGATAGGTTTGGAAAGAAAATTTGTACTTTTTCCACATTAATCTTCAGAATAGTGAACTGTCAGGCTGGCATGTAAAATTCTGCTGACTTCATTTGACATCATGAGAAGTTTAATTGCTGACCTTTGTTCTTTAAAGATTAAGACTTCTCTGAATTAAATTTCTTCCGTTTCTCAAGTAACTAAACTCTCTACAATATACTTATGACACTGATGTTCATCGTGTTTCACTGTTGCAGTCATCACTGTAGGGTTCTTCCTGCCGGCAGGCAGCCCTCGGTCAGCCAGAATCCCAAAGTCTGGGTCCGGCGTCGGCTGTGTACTCACCCTTCCTGACGTCAGAGCGCCAGGGGTACAAAGCTCCCAGCCGACGCCATGTTCTCCAGTCTTTCTTGCCGTGCGGTGGAAGCAGTTAGCAAGTGCTGGTCGGCTGACTCCTGTTATTTTTGGTGCTTCATACCGAAGACGTTCTTCTTTTCAAAGCTAAGTACCCCGTTGGGGAAACTTTTTTCTTGCTCCAGACCGATGTCAGAAAAAGTTAATAATTGTATTTCATGTGGGAAGCAAATACCTCATAAGGATTTTCACTCTTACTGTATTCCTGGTCTAGGCCCTGACCACGACATAGCTAGTTGTTGGTTTTGTGCTATATTTAATCAACGCACTATTAAACGGAGATACAATTTTGCCTTTCGTTACTTTGGGAGGCGATTTAATTATAACATGTCGTCGGACATGCTTCTGACTACCGGAGTTCATAAAAGGCGCAAGGATAAGGATAGGCCTCCGAGGTCCAAATCAGACGACAGTTTGCAATCAGAGCCAGCTGCCAGTTCAGCCGTCGTCAGTGAGGCGCTTTCGCAGCCCCTGTCGTCGGCCATTACAGAACCGCTTGCCGAAACGGACTCCCACGAGGAGCCAACTATGCCTTTGAATACTCCAGGTGCAGGACCTTCAAATAATGCTCCCTCGGATGGGTCCGGAGCCGCTGTGCAGGTACCAGCTTCCGAGGGGGTTTTCAGGCCTACGCAGCTTCAGGTAAAGGCAAAGGCAAAGACTCCTTCTAAAACAAAGACTCAAGCCCAGGCAAGGAAATTCCTGCAGGCTTTGGGTTACATGGCTTCCTGCATCCTACTCATACCATATGCAAGACTGCATATGAGGAAGATACAATGGTACCTAAAAAGCGTAAGGTCCCAGCATTGTCACAGTCTGGAAACAGTGATCGCTGTCTTGCCTTGCCTGCAAAAGGAATTCCATTGGTGGGCCATGGCATGTCTTCAAAACGAAGGGAAAGCCTTCAGTCTACCTCCAGCCTACCAAGTGATAACCACGGACGCCTCGGATTATGCATGGGGAGGCCACTTGCAGGGAAAGGCCTGCAAGGTTTTTGGACAGAGGATCAGAAGCATCTACATATCAATTTAAGAGAGATGTTAGCTGTACAGAATACCCTCTTGGCTTTCAGGGATTTTTTACAGCCAGGGCAGCTACTGATACAGACAGACAGCGCCACAGTTATGTGGTACATAAGCAAGCAAGGGGGTTCACACTCCTACCCCCTTTGCAGACTAGCCATGACTCTATAGAACACAGCACTAGCTTGCAAAGTGGACCTACAAGCTCAATTCCTGCCAGGGAAACAAAACACTCTGGCAGACAGCCTGAGCAGGAACCTGTCAGACCCACACAAGTGGATGCTAGACACCCAAATATTCAAGATGGTTACAGAAGCCTGGGGCTGCCCGGACATAGATCTATTTGCATCTCCCCACAACTACCAGTTACAGACTTTTTGCACGAGGACATATCACAAGCTAGCATGGAAAGTGGATGCTCTCTCATTCAGTTGGAGGAACCTCTCGGGGTATGCCTTTCCATCACTACCTCTTCTACTAAGGGTGTTATTAAAAATAAAACAGGACAAACCAAAGCTGATCTTACTAGCCCCGAATTGGCCTCGACAATTTTGGTACTCAACACTGATAAATCTATCCCAGGAACCTCCTTGGATTCTACCTCAGATTCCAAATCTTTTGTCTTAACATCAGGGCCATATCCTGCACTCTCATATCAAAACTCTCAGCCTGGCAGCCTGGCGTATTCAGGGCCTATGATTAATCCTACCCTTTCCAAACAGGTCATGGATGTTATCTTAGAAGCCAGAAGGCCTAGCACTAGAAAATCTTATGAAGGTAAATGGAAGAGATTTTGCACCTGGATGCATGCTCAGGAATCAGATCCTCACATTCCAAATATTCCATTGATTCTACATTACCTAACAGATATGTTGCATAAGGGTTTATCTTTTTCCTCCATAAAAATACATGCCTCAGCTATCTCTGCACATTATAATACAGATCCTCCAAATTTTTTCACATCCACTTCTGAAACAATATCTCAGAGGAGCGATATTAAGTCCCCCTAGGACACCACCCATTCCTGCCTGGGACCTCAATTATGTCCTGGAAAAACTTACTCTGCCTCCTTTTGAGCCTGCTGCCACATCTGATATAAAGTATTTATCATGGAAGACTGCTATCCTACAGGCTTTAACTTCAGCCAGGAGAGTCTCGGAGTTACAAGCGCTCATGGCTGTGGGAACCTTACATTATTTTTCATCAAGACAGGGTTTCTTTGAGGACTAACCCTACTTTCATGCCTAAAGTGGTTTCTAAAGTGGCTTTAAACCAAACTATTCACCTGCCAACTTTTTTCCCTAATCCACAAAATAAGGGGGAGAGGATCTTGCATTCTTTGGATGTGCACAGGCAGCTTCGCTTTTACCTGGACAGAACCAAGGATATCAGGAAAACAGAACAACTGTTTGTTTCTTATGCAGCAAATTCCCAAGGCAAAGCTATTTCAAAACAGACCATTTCTAAATGGATTGCTGATGGAATCCGATTTTGTTACTCTGATCATGGAAAGCAATTCCCAGGAAAAATTAGGACTTACTCTACCAGAGCTGCTGCTACTTCAGCTGCCTTCCTCAGGGGAGTACCTACCAAAGATATTTTGGAAGCTGCAACTTGGAGTTCAGTGCATACTTTCTCTAAGCACTATAATCTCCCTCTTTATTCTAAGTCTAGGGCAGGCTTTGCTTCTGCAGTCTTGCAAGGCCTTCTAGCTGCCCCTTCTACTCAATAACCACCACCCTTTATCTCAGCTTTGGGATTCAACCCTACAGTGATGACTGCAACAATGAAACACGATGAACATAGTACAGTTGTGTACACTTACCATAAATGTAGATGTTCGAGTGTCTTCACTGTTGCAGTCTGGGTTACCCACCCTCCTGTCCCCTCTTATACTTTTATTGGTGTGGTTCCCTACTTCACCCTTCTTCTGAGGTGTATTTGCTACAGGGTATGGGGTTTGTTGCATGTTACATTTTTGTTTTACTTTTAGCCTTCACTTTTGGGCACCTGACATCTGGGGCAAGAAAAACTGGAGAACATGGCGTCGGCTGGGGTCTTTGTTCCCCTGGTGCTCTGACATCAGGGAGGGTGAGTACACAGCCGACGCCGGACCCAGACTTTGGGATTTTGGCCGACCGAGGGCTGCCTGCCAGCAGGAAGAACCCTACAGTGATGACTGCAACAGTGAAGACACTCGAACATCTACATTTATGGTAAGTGTACACAACTGTACTTTTCTAGAGCAGCTGCCACTGGGTCAGCGATCAGAAATCAGAAGGTTTGCCTGGCTGTTTTCTTAGAATTTACCAGAAAGCTGAGCTTCTGAATGCTCCCAAGGATAAAAAGGAATTGATTGGCCCTTCAGCTGAGGTTCTTAAAAGATTTGGTGAAAGAGGCAAGTTAATTCAAGAGTACTTAGATTTTCAGCGCTCTCATAATTAAATTTCCTTGCAGTTCAAGATCCTTTTATAGGAAACATAAATCACAACAGGACGCAGGGAAACCATCTTTTTAGAAAACAATTAATAAAAGAGAGCGAAGGGAGAATTTTCAGTTTTTTGCCATTACCCTTTAGGTTGTTAACATCTCCAAGAGTGTTACAAAGTACCTATAATAGCTCATTGTAGGTTACAGGGCATTACATTATTTCTATATTTAGACAACTTCCTTACTTTTGTAGCCTCTTTCAGAAGCGGTCAGGAATCATTCTTGGATAAAGAACCCCTTTCACAGTCTGGGATCTTAGGTAAACCTAGAGAAAGTCTTTTCACATTCTGTCTCAATGGAGAGAATTTTTACACTGTCTCCTAGATACATCATTGATTATGGCTTTTCTTCCTGAGGACAAGTGGAATCCTGCAAAGAACAGTTTCAGGTTATTTTCCAAATAGACTATCTCAGGATACTAGGTTTCATGGTTTCTACTATTCTCATGATTCATTTAGCCAGACTTCACACAAGAAGAATTTAATGGTTCATAAGATCAGTTTGGGCCCAACATCAGCATACCCTATCCTTTCAGATCACACTGCCGGGGTGTGCAAAAGGAGTGATAGTCTGGTGGGTGAATCAGCTTGTCTATCAACACAGGTGTCCCTTTTCCTATCCAGCACCTACTCAGTCTGTAACCACAGATGTGTCAGACTTTGCTTGGGGAGCTGTATCCAAGAGGGTGAAGTACAGGGTCTGTAAAACAAGCAGGACAAATTGAAACACACAAATATCAAATAAATGATGACACTAATAAAATATCTCAAATCTTTAAACAGTCTTTGGATTTCTGGCCCTTTATTACAAATCACAGACATCACAGTGATGTGGTACATAAATAGGAGAGAACCAGATCCTAACCCCTTTGCAGACTAGTTATGGGAACTAGCAACTCAGCACATTGTGTTCCTCCAGGCTGCTTACATCCTGTCCAAGCAGAATGTTGTGGTAGATAAGCTGAGCAGCACCCAGGGGGCTTCCAGGAATTAATCCATCTGTGGGAAACTCCTCAAGTAGATCTGTTTGTCTCTGTTCACAACAGTTAAAGAATTGCTGCTCCCCAGGACTTCTTGCTCAAAGGCCTGGAAAAAAGATAGCTTTTCATTCCCATGGTCAGGGATGTTTCAGTACGACTGTCTACCATTTCCTCTGATAACCAGGATTCTTTTAAAGATACAGGAGGACTCTCTTCAAGGATAATTTTGGTAACTCCTCTTTGGCTCCGGTAACAGTGTCTTTCTCTTCTTTTGAAAATTGCCAAGGGCAGTTACCACAAGCTTAGTCACAGGATGGGTATACTCGTCCAACACAGAAGTTTGTTGATCGACCCTACTGTTCAGTTTCATCAACTCCCTGCCTGGAGGATAGAATTTTAATACCTTTTATCGCCACCTGTTTTATGAGGATGTGCATCAGGTGTTAAAGGAGGTTAAGAAACCTTTTACTAGAATATCATATTTGACTACGTGGAAAAGATTTTCTAGTTAGTGCCAAACCTAGAACCATGATCCTGTTGAAGCTCAGACACCTGTAGTTCTACAGTATTTATGTGAACTGTCCTCTGACCTTTCTTACTCTTTTGTCAAGATTCTTCTCTCTGCCATCCCCACTTGTCTGCTCATAGACCTCCCCACTTTTCCACCCTGCCTCTAATGACACCATTTTTGAAATGGGTTTTATACAGTTGTCCACCTAGAAGACAGTTGGCTCCTTGGGATATAAATTTTGTATTGAAGAAGCCTTTACACTTTTTCCCTTTCAACCTGCTCAGGAGGCTGATTTGAAGCTATTTTCTTGGAAAACAGTGTTGCTCATTGCTCTGATGTCTGCAAGAAAAATATCTGAGTTACATGCTGTTATGGTGATTCATCCCTATCTCACCTTCTACAAAGCTAGGATAACTTTAAGAGCAAATCCTTCCTTTTCTATCTAAAGTGGATCCAGGCTGTTCGTCTCTGTTTACTTTCCAGAACCAAAAAAATAAAGGAGAGAGAATTCTACATAGTGTGGATATCCACAGACAACTCAAATGCTACAATGACACAAAAACTTTCAAGAATTTTAGTGAGCTGTATTTCCTATGATGGTAAGAAAGAGACAGTATATGTCAAAACAGAATATTTCTAAATGGATGTTTCATGCTATTGCTTTTTGTTTTCTTATTGTAATGACACACTTCCAGGCAAAATCAGGGCTGATTGTATAAGAGTTTGGGCTAATTCTGTGGCTTTTTGGAAAGGACATTAGAAATACTCCAGAGGCAGCAGCTTGGTCTTCGTGCACAAACACAAAGCACTACAAGCTGGATTCTTGATCTAGGTCCTGAGCAGGCTTTGCTAGAACTCTTCTCCAATGGCCCCTTGACTCTGATCCTTCTTCCTCCTCCCTTTCCTTCTAAGCACTGGGATTTGTCTCGTACATCTTGGACTTGGCTGTAAGTGATTCTGTCTTGTTAACTAATGTCTCCAAAATGGGCATTGGTAGGTGATAAGTGGTTTGAGAACCCGGCCTACGCCGACCTACGCCAGGGACCCATGCTAATGGTGAGAGGGGTGTATGTGCCCTTATTGGCCAGTGTGTGGCTGCCATAAAGCCCAGCAGCCTTGGGTCAATAAGCTACTGGCTGGCCAGTGTCTAGTTGCCCAGCCTGGGTTACCTGGGATAGCTCTGTTGAGCGAAAGCTGTGTATAAAACCAATCAACCTGCCAAACATGAACTGAGAATGATACGCTTAATGTAGGTTCACTGACAAGATGCAGCTTGGAAGTGGATGACAGGATGATATGGAGGAGGCTGGACATTCTATGTATCCAAGAGACAAGATGGAAGGACAGTGCACCAAAGCTACTTGGCTTGGGATCCAGAGTCTGCTACTCAGGAGGGGGACAGGCTAGAAGTGGTGTGGGAATTATGGTAAGAGAGAGGCTTCAGAAGGCAGTGAGGGCTATCAGAATTAATGACGGACTCCTTGCAATCAGACTCCAGTGTAATGATGGAGCAGTGGTCATAATCTCAGCCTATGCCCTACAGCAGGATTGTGATAGTGATGAAAAGAGTGCATTCAGACAGCAGTTGCAGGACCTACTAGATAAAGCAGGACAATATGAATTGGTGTTGATAATGGGTGACTTGAATGCACATATCGGGACAGACAGTACTGGATATGAGGACTGCCTGGGTCCACATGGGTGGGGCAACAGGAATAAAGGAAAAGCCATTCTAGAATTCTGTCTGGCAAATGGCCTGATAGTAGTCAACACATGGTTCAGAAAGAGACAGTCACAAGATCACATACAAGAGTAGTCAACATCCAACTCCTAGTAAGGAAAAGGCACTGGGGTAGAATCCATGATTGCAAAGTCATCCCCAGTAAAACAGTAGGCCCACAGCATAAACCACTGGTTGCCACATTCAGCTCCTCAACAGTGGTCAGAGAAGGCTCTAAGTTCAATGGAGACCAGACTGAAGGCCTGAAAGTTGACCAAAGAGAAAGTACAACAGTTCAAGGAAGTACTCGGGGGCTCTGGCACCCCAGGAAGAGGAGAAAATGGGTGGAGTTGAAGAATGACAGCACCTCAAAACAGCATGTTAGGACTACAGAACAGTTATGTGATCGAGCCAGGTATGGAAATAAGGTACATAATGAAAACTGATGGTGGAATACAGAAGTCCAGGAAGTGATCAAAAGAAAGTTGGAGTGCAGGAAAAAATGTGAGATAAAAAAGACTGACCAGGCTAGGAAGGAATACTGGTTGGCTAACAAAGAAGCTAAGAAAGGAGTTGCAGTAGCAAAGAATAGGGCTTCGGAGACACTCTACCAACTTCTGAAAAGTGACTCAGTAAATGGTGCAAAGAAACTATTTCAGGCTGCAAGGCAAAGATAAAGAAGATAGTCAGATGCCCTTCATAAGGGATGCCACTAACAACCTGGTCAACAGTCCACAGGACAACAAAGGTGGATGAAAGGAGTATTTCTAGGAGCTTCTGAATGAAGAACACCTCACAGAAGCTGTACTACTCCAGAAGCAGCCTAAGATGAGAGAAGAAGAGCAGCCCACCCTAGAAGAAGTAAGAATAGCACTAAGGAAAATGAAATCAGGGAAAGCAGCATGCTCAGTTGAGGTCACAGCAGATATGATAAATGTGCTGGGTGAGATAGGGGAGAAATGGCTCCTGAGGGGTACTCATAGCAGTGTGGAGTGAAAGGCGCATCTCAGATGACTGGAGAATAAGCATACTTATGCCAGTGTACAAGACCAAAGGGGACATCTACAACTGTGGGCAGTACAGATACATCAAACTCCTATCACATTGCATGAAAGTTTTGGAGAGGGTGGTTGATAAACAGGCAGAGTAGTAGAATGTAAGATGGGAGATGAGCAGTTCGGATTCAGATCATGATGCAGCATAACTGTGATGATGATTGAGAAGAAGCTAGAGATGTGGAAAGAATCCAACTGGGCATGCCTAGACTTGGAGAAAGCATATGACAAGATCCCAAGAAAGCTGATCTGTGCAGTAATGCAGTGGTTTGAAGTCCCAGAAACATTGGTAGATTTAGTGCAGGCTGTGTACAAGGACCCAATGACTCAAGTACGAACATTGTTCAGCCTCACAGAGGGGTTCCCAGTGAGAGTGGGTATACATGAGGGTTCAGCTGTGAGCCCACTGCTGTTCATACCGGTGATGGACTACATTAGCAAACAGGTTTGAGGGGACAAATCAACAAAGTTACTGTATTTAGATGATGTGGCATTACAGGCAGACACTGAGCAAGAACTTCAGCAAAGGTTAGGGGAATGGAATGCAAAACTGAAGGCACGTGGGATGAAACTAAGCACAGATAAGGCAGTTGTAATGGCAGCAAATTGGAGAAATCAGAAAAAGCTGAGACTCAAGATAGAAGAAAAGATAGTGAAACACGTAAATAGCTTCAAGTATCTGGAAGGGGTGGTTGAGGAGATGGGAATTTTGAAGAGGTCAAAGCTAGAATCAGAGGGGATGCAGCCAACTGGCATAGAGTCTTGGGTGTAGTATATGACAGAAGAGTGCCAAAGAATCTGAAAAGTAAGGTGTACAAGACAGTGATGCAACTAGGTTAATAAAGGCAGAGCAGGTGAAGAAGCTAGAGGTGATGGAAATGAAGTACCTGAGAAGGGGTGGTAGGATGCACACTGTGACACAGAAGAAGAAATGAGGACATAAGAGCAGAAGCCAAAGTAGCTCCAGTTGCAGAAATGATCAAGGAGAACAGATTTTAGTGGTTTGGACACGTGCAGAAGACAATCTGGTGAAGAAGATTTGGGACAGACAGGAAGAAGGTAAGAGGAAATGAGGACATCCAGCAAAGAGGTAGATGGATTATGTGAAAGAAGATCTGCGACAGTCAGGCATGAGTGTTAAATAAGGTAGGAGTATGGCACTGAATCGAGCGAGATGGCGACAGTTAACACGATACCCGACCCCATGTAGAAGATGGGAAAAGGGGGGCTGCTGCTGATGATGAATAGTGCAACAGTGATCCAACCATGAACATATTGCAGTTGTGTAAGTAAACTTACCACAACAGTAGATGATTGAATAGATCACAGCTGCAAAACAACACCCTCCTTTCGATCTCCTTTGTAGTTTTATTTTTTATGCCAAGGTATTTTTATTCCCCTAACAGATGCCTGTCTGTCAGGTCTATGAGGCAAGAAAGTTCTGAAAGTTTGGTGCCATAATCAATATTCATACAAGTCGGTGTTGCAGTAACCTATGCTATATGGGATGTATCTTGCCAAGGACTGTATGACCAGCTATCTTCCAAAGCTTTAGGGCATGTTCCATGTGCCATAACTACTGTCTTTCTTCCACTCTCCTCAAGTTATGCAGTGGTTAGGGCTCATGGAGGGTGCCCTAAAGCTTTGGAAGTTAGCCAGATATCCATTCATCAGGCTACTGCAGTCGATCTATTTGAATGTCTGCTGTTGTGGTAAGTAATAAAGTGTAGTAAAGTATTGGTGAGCAAAATTATTGGAGCCAATGAGATGACAAGTACTCCATCCAGTGTGACTATTATGCTGTGGATGCAACATTAAGAGTGTCAGCTATGGAGTCAGTGATTTAGGAGACATGCTTGGCTGATTCTACAACCTCTGTCAGAGGTTATTAAAGCTTGTTTTCTTAATGATCCCTCATATGAGGAGAAGTTGACTTGGAAAGCCCTGTACCTCTTGGGAGCAGCTGTGACTACAGAAACTTTTTTCTTTCCTCTCCTTCCTCAAACTTATCACCCCTTCCTTGTCTAAACTCATGCAAATTACCCAAATTATTCCTTATTTTCTGTTCTGCAGTTGCTTCCCTTTTTGTTTTATAAAATTCCCTTAATCTGCAATACTTAACCTTTGTCAACCCCTGTAAATAATTCTTACTACTTAATCGTATCTATTTCTTTCCTGTTTTAAACTGTTTTCATTATATCCCACTCACTAGCTATCCCTTCTGAAAAAATTTCTATCTTTCTTAGTAACTTTTGAATAATTTCCAGAACCCATTCTTTAAATTCACCTCTTTTTTTAACAAGTAGTCAGTTTCTCATTTTTTACTTCATTCTCTTGCAATTTTATTTTATCGGTGCACAATCTGAAATTGTTATTGGATATGTGTTGAAGCTTAGAATTAAATATACAAAATGCTGTGAAGTATAATTTCTGTTCAGTCTAACTCGGTTATTGTACCTTGGGGAATATATAAATTCTGTCTAAATTCCTACTACTGAATTCACTTCTTCCATACAAAATATATTCGTAAATTTCTTTAGAAATCTAACCTCTGTTGTTATATTTCCCTTCTAGGTCCCACTGATGAATCATCATTATTGCAAATCAAGTGCCAGTCTCCACCTATAAGTAGTAATCCCTACTGAAAGCTGATTATTTCTCCCAAACTTTTCTTAAGCTCAGTAATATGAGTTTTTGGTGGAATATAACATCATAAGCCTCCTCCCTGGCTAATAGCCACTTACTACCAGAACTTTACCATTTTTCCCTTCCTGTCATTGTTGGAGCCCCTCTATTAACCAGTATTATTACTCTCCTTTTCCTTTATCTCTGATGTTCTGCTGAATATCAAATTTGAAATATTTTGTTTGTCAAATTCACATGCTCATTTCTTTCCAAAGGTATCTCTTGCAGCATTGCTATTTGCACTCTGCATTTCGTAATATCATTCAACTCTTTCCTTTTGGCCTATACCTTTAAGACCATTTACATTCCAAGATACTGTGGGTAGAATAGCCATTATAATAAAACGCTATTGTTCCCACTTATACATTAGTTTATTTTTTATTTTTTGAATGTGTATTTCCAGCTTTTGTTTTGTACTTGCACATGTTTGACAGGCTGATCTTTTATGCAATTGTTTCTTTTCATCTCCCTTTGAACGTATGTTAGATTTTCAAGACTTTTTGCTTTAATGAAAGTCCTCAAATAACAAACTACCTTTTCAGAACACCCACCCCCTATTAAGTTAGAATGCACAAAACTAATTACACTTCCAGCAAATGAAGTTTAACCATATAGATAGGAAAAGTCCCAAATCAACAGCCACATCCACAGGCATAACCTAATCTAAAAATCGTTACCCATGCTAAAACATATGTTACAGCCTATGTTCTCATTTACACCAGTTGCTGAACTTTTATTTTCTTATCTCTGTTCCCCTCCCATGTGTGAAAAACAGCTTGTATGCTTTCAGAAAGTGTTAAGCTTTAGCCCTAAGAAAAGGTGTAGTGGCTACCTTTAAATAAAAGTAAATTATACACTGTTCTGTTTAATGCATTAAAGTTTGGAGGCTACTATCTTTTATTCACTCCCCATAATTTCTAACTTTATTTTTCACTTAGCTGCTTGCCTTGTACTTTTAAATGTATTTCTCTCAGCAAAGAATACTCAGAATTCTCAAGATTAATTGCTTTTATATGCAGACTGCTTGTCACTGTAAAAGTAGTCAACAATGAGGAAAAAAAAATGCTAACTTCACAGATGCATGAAACCATATTTGTAAATTTCACTCGGAACAGAATTCCCCTGAATGACCTCTTGTCACTCACTGAGAACATTTGCTAATGGAAAAAAGTTAATAGCTTTGCAGTTGCAAGAAGTTTAGTATTTTTGCATGGCTCTTATAATTTTGTCTTATTTTTCATGCATATTTGTTTAAAGAAGAATCTTGTTTATGCTTTGAGATGACATTAATCTAGACTTCCACAATTGTAAAAAAGAAAAATGATCATATTAATTCTATATGCAACAGTCATTACATTTTTACACCCCAGTGCTACTCCAGTAGCCCAAGTTCACAGTATTGTATTAACTTGCTTCTGTCCATCTTTTTTCTGTTTTTGTATTCTAAAGCATGTGTTTCTTACAAATAAAAAATACTTGCTTACTTTAATGTCTACAATAGTCACTGAAAAGATCTCCACCAACACACATTTAAAATAACCCTGACTGTACACCATGCAAAACTGCTTTACACTATAACATGAATTTTATAACATAAAATGTTTTATAGGAATGCTAATAAGAACAGAAATTATTGTACATACAGTTATTTATTTTTCCTGCAATTAGTGCCCTTCTAAACATTGATGATATAATGTGGGGTATTTCCTTTACTGTCCACCCACAAAGTTAACAAATTGTAGTCTTTTTCTTCAGCCATTTTTTTTGCAAACCCGTATTTCACAAATGTGATTGATACTTTAGTCTCCCATTTATTCACAAGTTTCACTGTTGCTGGTATTCTTCCTGATCATTTGTATCTCCCAACACCAGACTCTGGTTCAAGTCCAATGTACTTCTGATTCTTGTCAACTCTTGTGCTTATTTTCTGTCTCTTAATAGTTTTTTGTTGGAACATTCGAAAGGATTTCACTGGCAAAGGCCCTCTATGAGCTATATTGTCATAAGAATGAGCTGCAGTGGCCCCTTCTGTCTGTTGGCCCACTTTTTGTTGGATAAACTTTATTTCCTCCTCAGCCTGTTCTGTATCAAAAAATGTCTTTAATCATCCAGGAAAGATACCATGAAGACAGCTGGATTCAGGAACTGGAATCTCACGCTTGCCTCTTAACATTCCGTGATTGCTGAGATAAATTTGCTTCTCTTCTGCCTGATGTACAGTAAGTAACCATTTTCCACAAACACTCTGCTGTTTCCAATTTTTAATACTTTTCTCTTCTGTCACAGATTTGTAAAGATCGACTCTTTCTGCTGGAATGATTGCATCTTTACTAATGTAGGTCATGTCTGTTTTCTCATGGCCAGGTTTGAGCATACACACACAATGTGCTATTTCATTTAACTCCTGCTGTGAAATACCGGTCCAGTTGCTTATTTGTGCTTTCATAAAATTAATAGTCTGTTCCTTCCAGCTTTTAGGATAAAGCAAAAAATCTCAGGTTTTTCCCTACTTTCTCTGTCCTCTCTTAATAATTTTTTTGAAACATTTCTTCTTGAGCAGACTCATACTCAGCCAGTATTTTCTTTATTTCGACCTCTGATTTTTGCAGTTTTATCACCTCATCTGAACACCTGTTTAAAGCTTCTTCCATTTTTTTCCAGCCTTTTGTTATTTGAGTTAATGTACTTCTTCAGTATTTATTTTAATAATCTCTTTATACATTTGACTTCTTTTTCTCTAGAATACCGGAAGTCATGTCTTACACCAAAGCTGGAGCTTGCACTGCTTTTTGCTGAACAGGTGCATAATTCTTCATTGTCAGTGTTCTCTCCTTATGTTTTGCAATTGATTTTCTTTCATGTTCTCTGAATTTCCTTTTTACTAGCATCCAGGCAGTGCACATATTTGCCAGTTACTGAAATTTACCCAAAAAGACAAGTTCACTTGCTCTCTTTTCTGAGTTTCTATTTTCACATTGGGAGAGTTGAAATTAAACTGTTAACTCATTGTGCACCCATCTTAGAAGCCAAAGCAGTTGAGAATTCTACAATACGTTTTAACCTTTATCAGCCCCTCAAAATAATTCTTGTTGCTTCTTAACCATATATTTTTCTTTTCTTTCTACCCTATTCTTAAACTCCACATGCATTTTATCCCACTCAGTAGTTTTAACTTCTGAAGAAGTTTCTATCTTGCATAATAACTCTCAAATAATTTCCATTAACAATTCCTTAAATTCCTTTCTTTTTAATAGGTAGGTGGGTAAGTGCCAGTGTCTCTTTTACTTCATTACCCTGCATTTTTATCTTGGTTGTTATTAGGGCATAATCTGAAATAGTTATTGGATGTGTGTCAAAGCTTTCAATTAAATGCACATGCTCTTGTGAAATATAGTTTTTGGTAAATCTAGCCCAGTTATTATACCTTGGGTAATATAAATTCTCTGAGTTCCTACTACTGAATTCACATCTTCTACACCAAATATTTCATAAATTTCTAAAGAAATGTACCCTCTTTTGTTTTTTCCCACCTTCTAGGTCCCCCAGGTACAATTGTGTTGCAAGTCAAATTCCTGTTTCTACCTATAAATAGTATTTCCAGCTAAAAAGCTGATTAAGTCTCCTAAATATTTCTTAAACTCCATGATAACTGTTTTATATGCAGTATTAAATATACCAGTATAATCCTCCTCCCATGCCATTAGCCACTTACTAATATAAATCTACCATTATTGTCTTTTTTCTCTTCTATCACTATTTCAGTTGCTCTAGAAATTAGTACAAGTATTCCCCTTTTCCTTTATCCCTGATGCTCTGCTGAATATCCGTCTTAAAATCCTTTCTTTATCATTCACATGCTCATTTCTTTTCAAGTGTGTCCTGTTTGCACTCTGCATTTCTTAATATAAGTTAATACTCTATACTTGTGAGGCCACTCACATTCCAAAATGCGTTTATTGTAGCTGTTATAAGAAGTTATTATTCCCACCTATTTTATATGGCAGCTTTTTAAAATTTCTGTTTCCAGCTTTTGCATTGCATGCACCCACTAATGTTTGGTTATTTTGATCTTTTAATACAGTTGTTTCTTGTCATCTCCATTTGAACCTGTCACATTTTACAAGACCTTTTGTTGTAATGAAAAGCCTCAAATAAACAAAAAAAAAATATCCATAGCATTTTTTAACTTAAATACACAAAACTATGTTCATTTTCAAATAATGTTTAATCCTCCTGATAGGAACAATTGTCCCACATTGACATTTGTGCACACAGGCAAAACCTGACCTCAAATTAAGGTTATCCATGCTGTGTTCCTACGTATACTAATAACTGTCTGTTCTTGTCTTATTTTTGTTCCCCTCCCAGATGTGAAAAACAGCTTGCATGTTTTCAGAAAACATGAATTTTTAGCCTTCTGGCTTTCATTGCATACCAGCCAACGTGTCTCCATGGAAACCCAAGAATAAAATGTACACCTGGCCTCCATTACAGACTTAGTAACTGAACATTTATTTGCTAAAGGAAAACTTTTCATCACATTCAGTACTGTCTTGTTTACTTGCTTACACAAAAAAAAACTTGCTAGATTAAGCCAAGTGCCTTGATCCAGGTATTCACCTATGAAAAAGTATGGGAAAACATATCAACTCTAGATATCTGAGCACATTTACACACCATCTCCACCACTACAACCCAAGATTACAGCATATTAATGTAACCATGCTTTTGTCAAGCTTGCTTCTCATTTTACATTGTAATGCCTACATTTTATTCATAGCCAAGGAACTCCCAGTTGTTCTAGTCGACTTGTAAACTTTTCTGTCTCTTAAGCATTTTCCTTTGGAACATTGGAAAAGGTTTCAGTAGCAAAGTACCTCTGAGCTTTATTATCAGAAGAATGAAAAGCAGAGTCTCCTTCTGTTTGTAGGCTCACTTTTTGTTGGACAAATTTTGTATTTCCTTCAAAGCATGTTCTGCATCAAAAATGACTTTAATCCTCCAGGAAAAAAAATATTCTGAAGGCAGCTGGATACAAAAGCACATCCACCTCAGGACACTTCCCAGTTGCTGGGACAAATGTGCTTCTCTTCTGCCTGGTGTACAGTGAATATTAATTTTCTACAAACACTCTTCTGTCTCCAGTTTTTAATATTTTGCCTTTCTGCCAAAATTTTGTCGGGGTCAACTCTTTCTGCTCGTATGATTGCATCTTTACTAATAGAGGTCCTGGCTCCTTTCACATGGCAGAGTTTGGAGCATAAAAAAGTTATGTACTCGCCATAATGTTCCATCTGTGTTGTCCATTTTTATTTTTCCACAGCTGTTGTATTCAGGTCTGATCCTTGGATCTCACTCTGCCATTGCTAAACCTCGAGGTAACCAAAAAAGCTCTTGGGCTCCTCCTTTACCCATCATGTACCAACCCCTAACATACCCCAGATATTGTTATAGATATATATACCTACAGAAGAAGCTGTCTTGAGCTCAACATTAAGGACATTGGTGTCCTTATAATATCACCTTCTTCCAGAAGTCTATTGTGGTAAGAGTTGGTGGGGTTGGTGTGAGGGAAGTTGAGGAAAAATAAATGGACAACACCGATGGGATGTTATGTTAAGTACATATCTTTTCTATATGATAATTTTCATTCTATTCTCTGCTATTGGGGCAGAGTCCCCAGCTACCTAAATTCCTGGGTGGACTCTAAGGAAGGATAGTCCTGAGCACATTTGAGCCAAAGGCTGCTTGTCCCCTTGACACCAGATCCAGTTTATAATGAGGGATAAAAGTATGAGGATTGGCCCATATTGTGGCCACACATATGTCGTCCATGGAAGCCCTAGATAGAAACACTGAAGAAGTTGCCATGGACGTAGTTGAATGGGCTCTTAAAGGTTTTGGTAATGTTAGACCCGACTTGTAGATGCAGTTTATTAGCCATCTGCCTAAGGTTACCTTTGCAACAAGTTTTCCCAATTTAGTGTATTCAAAGGACACAAATAATTGATCTGTCTCTCTAATTTCTTTTGGTCTTTATAAGTAGAAATGTAATGGTCTGTGAACATCTAATAGATGTAACATGTATTCCCCTTTATTCTCAAATTTGGGGAAGAAAACTGACAAGTTAATGGACTGATTGATATTGGATTCTGACAATACTTTGAGAAGGAAGCATTTGGTATGTAATGTGACTCTATCGTTATGGAAGACCAAGTAGAGAGGTTTAGAGTACAATGCTTGAAGTTCTGAAATTCGTCTAGCAGAGATAACTGCCACTAGAAAAACAGTTTCCCAGGACAAGAACTTAAGATCACATTTGTCTGCTGGTTTGAAGGGAGAATGAATTAGGGTATTACAATACCAAGTTCAGATGCCATGGAGGAGCAGGATTTTTGTACAGGGGTCTTACTAGGCATATACCTCTCACAAATGCCTCACAAGTTTAGAAGAGGCCAGAGAAGAATTCTCAAATCCAGCATGAAAATTAGAGATAGCTGCTAACTGAACTTTAATTGTGGAGATGCTAGTTAGCTCCATCATTAAAAATTGATGCCAAAAATTCAAGTATGCTGTGTATAGAAGCTGAGAATGGGTCAGTGAGTGTGCCCAGTAAACAAACCTTTTCCATTTAGTTGTGTAAAGTCTTCTTGTAGAAGACTTATGTGAATATAGTGTACGATGGGCAGGGGAAGGTAGCATAGGTTGTCTGACTATTAATGGAATTGGAGAAACCACACTGTTAGCTTGAGGTTTTAGATATCCAGATGAATCATGCCTGTTGGGTGAGACAGAAGGTCTGGAGATGGATCCAGAATCCAAGGTGAGGCTGTAGAAAGGGAACCAAACCTCTAAAGGCCAGTAAGACGCAATGAGGATGACTTTGCTCTTCAACCTGGCAGCTTTCTGAAGAAATTTTGGGATTAAGGGAATTGGCGGGTAAGCATAGAGAAGACTGGGGGGGGCCAATCATGGAGTAGAGCATCCCTCAGTGATTCTCCTGGAGAGGGGTTTAGGTCAGAGCAGCTGCTGCATTTGTTTAGGGGAGAAGCAAAAAGGTCACAGCAAGGCTGGCCCTATTGATGGAAAATCATTTCTGTCACTTCCATGTTGAGAGACCACTCATGAGGAAGAAGAATGGACCTGCTCAATTTGTCTGCTATCACATTGTATGTGCTATGAGAAAGCAGATGGATGAGATCACCCATTGCCACACTCTGAGTGCTTCTCGACACAATGGGTAAGATCTGGTTTGTCCTTGTTTGTTTATGTACCAAACTACTGACATATTGTCTGTTTGAATCCCAACTGTCCCTAAAGTTAGAGCATCTTGAAAGGCCTGCAACACTAAAAGCACCACTCTTATTTCTAGAACATTGATACGCAAATTGGCCTGTTCGGGGGACCAGTTGCCTTGGACTGTTTTCCCCAGGAAGTGTCCCACCAAACCCACCCAGTCTCGGAAGCATCTGTGGTCACTATGGCCTTAAGCTGAGGGAGAATGAAGGGATGACCTTGTAGAACCTGATCTGACTGTATCCATCACCAGAGGTATGTCTTGCATGCCTGAGTGATTCTCATTTGTGCTGACAGGCACTGGTAGAGAATCGACCATTGTGTTGCTAGCATCCATTGAAGAATTCTCGTATGAAAAATGGGTAGAGGAACTAAGGTTATAGCAGCTGACATTGATCCTAAGGCTTGAAGGATCAAGTGGGCTTACATCTTGGTACTGTGAATTATTTTCATAACCTGGAATCTTGAAAGAGAATCTGTCACTGATATTGTGTTGAAAACTGCTCCTGTGAACGCCAAGGTTTGAGTTGGTTGTTGTTCCAATCTTCCTCTTGTTAGCAGATGCCTTTGGGATGATAATGAGCCACTCATCTAGTTATGGAAACTCTCTGAATCCCTGCAGTCTCAGGTGAGCTGCTACTACTGCCATGCCTTTGGTGAACAGGGGCAGTGGTGAGACCAAAGGGCAGTGCTTTGAACTGATAAGTGACTGGCTTTCAGCCAGAAACATAAATACCTTCTAGATCATTTGTTTATCTTTATGTGATAGCACACATCCTGAAGGTCTGTCGAGCACCTCCAGTCCTCCTTGCCCAAGAAGGGTAGAATGGACTGAACTGTGACAATCCAAAACTTTGTACGTCAAACTGACTTGTTTAGAATGCTGAGATCCAAAATTGGTCTCTAGTCCCCCATTTTCTTTGGCACTAGAAAAAATCTTGAGTAAGTTCTGGATTCTATTTCGTTTGGTGGGACCTTTTGGATGAGTCTCTTTGCTAGCAATTTTTGTATTTCTACTGCTGCTTCTTTGCTCTGACTGGGTGGAACACCGGGAATTTTGCTTCAAGTTGGAGGTGGGAGGGAAAAGGGAATTATATAGCCTCTGGAAATAATCCTCTGCACCCAAGTATCTCAAGTCTAGCCAGACTCTGTGGTGCAGGGATAGTTGACCCCCGATTGCCTCCAGAGAGGGACAGTCAGGCCTCTTTTCAGGGGCACTGATAGGGTCTGTCAGAGAGAGAATTCTGGTCCCCTGGTTTTGCAGGCCGCCTCTGCCGCAAGGGTGTCATCATCCATTCGAGTTCCCTCTGTACCCTTAGGGGAACTGTCTCCATGCATGTCCTGAAAAGGACCCTGGGACTTTCTGAATCACATCTTCCAACACTCCATTGATTTCTAGAGAAGGATCTTTTTTGGGGGGGGGGGGTCGAAAAACTCTCACAGAAGACAGGGTCTTTCCATCCTTTTCACTCATGGAGAGTGTCTCCTTCACTTTTTGGCCAAACAACGAGCTGCTGTCAAAAGGAGCATTGGCGAACGACAACATGAAAGGTTCCACAGTCACATAAGTGCATCCAGACATGCCTCCTAATGGATATGCCTGAACCCACTGCCCTTGAGCACCTTTGGCTGCATGTGAAATAAGCCTCGTGGATGAATTTGAAATGGATTGGAGGGTAGTGAGCTGAGAGGCCACAAACAATTGAGCCTCAGCAGTAACGGTCCCTGAAAGGGATTTTGAAAGTTCTTGATCAAGTCCCTTTGTAGTCTATTAAAATGTGCCAAATAGTTCAGCAATATAAGAGCAAAGATCACTGATGCATAAACACTCTTCCCAAATCTGTCCATCGCCATAGACTCCCTGTTGGTGGAATGAGCAGATGAACTTTGTTCAGCAAGTTCCTTTTTGGTGCCCATTGCCATGACCATGGTAGCCACTGGAATCCCCTTTCTCCAGAATTCCTTCCCAACAGGTGGAGCCAGAATCCGATCTGACCTCTTAGGGATGGGCTTAGTTGAGTCAGGTTCCTTCCACAGCCACCTGGAGACCAAATCAATGAGGTCATCGGCGGGTGGAGTAACCAAGGAGGTAGACAGACCAGCTATGAAAGCTTTCAGAAACCCTGACTCCTCAGGTGAAGTGTTGTTGGAGGACCAACCACTTTTCTGCTTAAAGATCTCAAGAATGTCTCCTAATGAGATGTCTTCCAGAGGTGATTGTGGAGCTCCTTCTTCCTTGTCAAAATCGGTGTCCTCAATGACAGTCACAGACTCTTGTGGAGAGTCCAAGTGCCTCCTTTTGCACTTTCTCTTCTGAGGAACTTCCTTGGTGGGATGCTCCTATGAAGTATCAGAAGAGATTGTAAGACCCTGTTGGGTGGTCTGGATGCCTTGAGCCTGGCTGTCCCTGTGGCATAGAATGATGTGGCCCTAAGTGCAGAGACATCTGGGAACTAGATTGGAGATTTGAGGGGGTTGGATCCATTCATCCTGTCTGAGCAGAGAATAGTCTCTTCAACTACCTGAAAGGCAGACTGCTCCTGAGAGAAGGAAGACATCTGTTCTTTCCCGAGAGCAATCTCCTCGAGGAGGAAGTCAGACCTGAGCTGTCTAATGCCAAAGATCCAAGGGGCCAAAACCTCAGAGTCTACTCCAGTGCCCCAAAGCCTACAAGGCAGCTTTGCCTCCAAAAGTTTTCTGGATCTAAAGAAGTTGGTGCTGGTGTACTCAGAGTTGTCTTTGGATCCGAAGATAGTAGTATCTTTGGATCCAAGTCATATGGACCCGGGAGGTTCTGATCCATGTACTCTGAAACAACCAGAATCAGAGAAGGAATAGAAAATGGAAGTGTCACAGATGGAGGGACTCGACCCATGGGGTTAGGAACCAAGAGAACACCCATCTGTATCCGCACTGAGAGGAATTTCTTCATCATTTTGTCCACATCTGTCTCAGGTAGACTTCTGGAAGAATGGGTAGAAGCAGGGGAGAGTGACCTGGAGCTATGTCCCTCAAGAAAAGGAGACGGAACCCTTGAAGGCACAGGATCCAAGCTAGGAGAATATTTAGTCCTCTGCAAGGTCTTCAGATCCGAAGAAATTAGATCCAAAGATTTTTCTCGTCTGATCCGAAGGGAATTGGATCTGAGCGCATTTCAGATCTCATCTGGATTTCTTCTTTGGCAGCTCTGGTGAGGGAGTCAAAGAAGTGAACAGTCTTTGAGACTTTGAGACAGTCTCTTCAGTCTTAGACTTGGGGGATTGATCCCCAGTAATAGCCTCTCCGAAAGAAGGGAGCAATCCTTTTAAGATGAGTTTATTTCTCTTGTCTGCCAAGGCCCTTGAGTTAAAGTTTTTACAAATAGAGCAATACTGCTGTAAGTGTTGTGGGCCTAAACAATAAATATAGTGTGGGCATCAGGAAGGAGTTAAATTATGCCCACAATTCTGACACTTTTTGAAGCTGGAAAGTTCCTTATCCAACATGACAGACAGACTGGGAAAAGGAAAGAAATAGGGAAAGTTGTTTTTTTTTTTTTTTTTTTTTTTTTTATTTTAAACTTGGCAGAGAAGGAAAATAGGAAAAAATATATACCAACAATGGTGCAGAGAAATACACTAACACATGTAATAAGGAGGTTATAAGAGAAAGAAAAACTGTTACCAACGATTGTAAAGGAGAGTGTATAGGGTAAGAGAGACGAAAATATTTTAAGTCAAAGCTGAGAAAATGAAACCCGCGGTAGTGGTGCTGCGGTAGCGTTGTCGCCTCACAGCAAGACGTTGTCGTGTTCGATTCTCAGCTAGAGCGTCTTCTGTGTGGAGGCATGCGTGAATGGGCGTGCCTTTGTTGAAGGTTGTGCGTCAGGGCTGGTAACTCGGCACGTAAAAATCCACTACCAAACATTAGCGGACCGGAGTTCCCCTGTGGCGACCCCTAACCGGGAGAAGCCGAAAGACACAACAACAAAAGCTGAGGAAATAAAATAACCACTTGTCTTAATCAATGCTTGAGAGCTAAGGCTTAACCATATCTTTTTCAAAAAGCGGCATGTGAGAGTTGGAGTATGTTAGGGGTTGGTGCATTATGGGTAAGGGAGGAGCCAAGAGCATTTTTTTGGTTACCTCAAGCTTTGGTAATGGCCGAGTCGTATCGAGGATAGAATGAAAATTGGCAACATCAGATACACAGTGTTCTCTTTGAAGTAACAAATCTTGCTGTGGAATACCAATGCAGTTCCTTATACATGCTTTCATAAAATTAGTACACTCTGTTCCTTCCAATTTCTGTGGTACAGCAGAAAATCTCAGGGTTTTTTTTCTACGTGCTCTGTCCTCTCTCTACCATTTTTTGAAATGGCTGTTCTTGAGTAGTCTTGTACTCTGCAAACCTTTTTCTTCATTTCTACCACTTTTTGTAGTGTTATCAGTTCATCTAAACAGCTGGTTAAAAATTCTACCATTTTCCATTTTTCCAGCCTTTTATTTGAGTTTATATACTCCTTCAATGTTTCACTTATTTTAATCACCTCTGAGGACTTTAGATTTATTTGTTCCTCTTGATTACTGGAAGCCATGTTTTGCATTAAAGCTGGAGTTTGATCTGCTTTTCTGCTGAACGGGTTCATAGGTGTGTACTAGGCTAATGGCCCTGGAGACTTTACAAGCCTAGCCCAAAAAATATGCACAGGCACCGTGTCACCTGATGTTGGTTCACAGTGCCCCTATCCAGTAGGGAACTGGAGTGATCTTTCTGTTACCCATCCACTCATCAAGATCTCTGTTGAAGAGGGCCAATGAGGTGCTCTGCTTGACATGAATGGGAAGCTTTTTCCAGAGTATGGGCAGTCTTTGGGAGATGAACCTGTCTCCTCCAGTATGTTCTGTTAATTGTGGTAATGAGGTTGTGATCTCTGGAACATGTGGCATGGGAGGATTGGGATTTCTTTAGGTGTAGCATTTCAAGTAGGGCTGGGTCGGACATGGCTTTGTAAGTCAAGCAGAGATCACCTCTAAGTAGAAGATAAGAGACTGAGAACAGCTGAAGTTTCTTGAGTCTGTCAATGTAGGGCATGTGTTTAAGGCCTTCTTCTTTTTCCGAGGTACGTTTGTAGCCTCTCCAGCTGTTGTTGGTGTCTGGTCAGGTACATGCCAAACGGGGCTTTATATTCGATGATTGGTCTAGTGAGGGATGAGTAGAGAGGGATGATGACCTCTTTCTTCCTGGATGCTAAACTTTTGGTTATAAGATATGCCATGTAGAAGGACTTTCTGACCACAGTGGCAGTGTGGTGGTCAAAGGTGAGGTGGCTGTGGACTTGGGTGCCCAGATCTCTTATGGCCCCTTAAGTGTTCATTTGGCTCCCATCAATGTGGTAATTTGTGGGAACTGAGTTTTTTTCCAAAGGGGATGATAACGCATTTTTTAGCGTTAAGCTTCAGGCCATGGTTCCAACACCAGTCATTAGTCTCAGAGAGGCCCTTTTATAGGCTGTCTGCATCACTTGGGAAGTTGATAATGACTCCTAGCTTGTAGTCATCAGTGAACTTGGTCAGCCAGAGTCCTTCTGTGTTGGCCTGGACTTCTGAGAAGTAGATGCCAAATGGGAGAGGGCCCAGGACTGAGCCCTGTGGAACTCCACTTGGGACTGGTCGACAGTCTGACTTGGAATCCACAACTTTCACTCTGTGTATCTTGTCTGTGAGCCAATGTGCAACCCACCTAGGAATGTAAGGATTGATGGCTAGTTTGGTGAGTTTATCAATGATACCTGAGTGGGGAATGATCTCAAAAGCCTTGGCCAGGTCGAGGTAGGCTGTATGCACTTCCTTACCCTCATCTGCAGTCTTGGTGACTGCCTCAAAGAAGTCAACCAGGTTCAGCAGGCAGGATCTCCCCTTGACAAAGACAAACTGTGTGGGGTCAAGAGTTTGGAGATTGCCTATATCTTTGTTAAGCAGGTCCATGATGATGCACTCCATAGCTTTGCATACCAGACTTGTCAGGCTAATGGGGCGATAGTTCCCAGGGTCTGTAGTTGCTCCCCCTTTGTGGAGCAGGATGACTGTAGCAGTGTGCCATTTATTAGGGACATAGCCTGAGGAAAGGCTGTGATTGAACAGGGCACACAAGTGTGATGCCAGTTTGTTTTGTAGCTCATGTAGGATGCAGCTAGGGATATTATCAGGTGCCATGGATGCTGTATGCTTGGTTTTGGACAACGCAGCTTTTACCTGTGCCACAGAAATGGTGGGTACCAGGCTTTCTTCTGATATTATGATAGGGCCCTGGGGGGGGGTAAAGTTGGCACTGAATCTGTCAAAGTATGTTGGCTATGTCTGTTGGCTTAGTATAGGAGGTGCCGTTATGCAATAACTCGGAGGAAATCTGGGTATTGACTTGGAGGTTTTTGATATAGTTATAGAAGGCTTTGTGGTTGTTTTTGGTGTCCGTTGCAATTCTTCCTTCATAGCTGGCTTTACAGGATCTGATAAGGGATCTCAGCTTTTTGTTGAGACTGATAAGGGAAGTTTTCCAGTCTTATGACTTAATTTATTTCTGCAACAGTTTCTTCCTTCTGTTGTAGAGTTTATTGATGGCTGGGGACCACCAGATTGGATTCCTTTTTTTGGAGGAGAGCGTCTTAGTTCTGTTTGGTATGGCAAGGTCCATGCATTTGTGTACATGCTCGTACAGTGCATTGGTGTATCATTCTGCAGTCATGCAGCTATTTTCCATTGGCATGGGTGCCGAGAAGTTGGCCACCTCTGTTTTTAGGAATCCAACGTCTGCTTTAAAGAATATTTTCAGGGTGGTCACCTTTGCGGGGGGTGTAGGTGAGATGGAGTTTTCCATGGTAATCAATTTGTGGCCCAATTTATCCAGGGAGGAATTGACTATAGGTGTGGAACAACAGTTTCCCATGTTGTTGATAACCAGGTCGAGGATGTTGCTTCCTCTACTGGGGGGTCAGAATGGGCTGGTCCAGGGCACTGGAATTGATAAATTCCAGAACGTGTTGGACCTGTACATTGGTACTTGAATAGTTTTCCCAGATGATGGAAGGGTAGTTGAAGTCACCCAGTATGTGAGTATTGAGTTGGACCTTGATGCATTCCAAGGTGCTTAGGAACTTAGAGTGAGAGTCTAGGGACACGTTTGGGGTTCTGTAGCAGGCTATGACTTGTATCACTGTCTTACCCAGTGTTAGGTTGTACCTGAAGTATCTTGGATGCATTATGTTTGGCTACCAGTCTAGAGGTGTGTGTATCCTTTAAGAATATGGAGACACCACTGCCTTTGGAGCTTCCGGACGTATTTTGAGGCTGAAAGGTATGGAATGAGTTGTAGCCTAGGAGCGCAGGGGTGCTTTCTGCCTCTTTAAACCAAGTCTCCATTACAGCACAGATGTCTACATTCTCCATTTTGAGGAGAGCTTCAAGCGAGTACATCTTGAGATTTCGACTTCTAGCATTGAGCAGCATGACCCACAGATTGCATTTATTTGTAGCTGTTATGGTGGAATTTTGGTCTTTGGAATACTGCCTAAAAAAGCCACTATATGGGGTGGCAAGAGCCTTAGCCAGTGCCCAGCATCCCAGGGGTGACAGATGCAGGCCGTCTCTGGCAAAGCATCGAGGTCTGTCGATCATGTCGTCCCAGGCAGACAGATACTGGATCCCCTTAGAATGACACTAGAAACATAGCCAGTTGTTGAAATCAATCCTTTTCTGCTCATACTGTGGTATCATTCTGGGTAACAGTAGAATACTGCTCAGGGCTAGGGTCAAACCTGCACAGCTGCAGGATTCTTCCCAGTCAGTGTTTTCTTGTCACCTTTTCTAGTTGCTTTTCTTTCAGGCTGTTTTCTTCTTTGCTGGCAACCAGGCAGTGTATTTAATAACCAGTGACTTAATTTACTTAATCTGGCAGACTTTACTGGCGGTTGTCACTCAGTGTCTTTCTTCACACTGGGAGAACCTAAATTAAGTTGTTATTCAGTGGTCAGCCATTTTGAATGTCCTATTTTTCTAATTCTTTGATCTAGGGTACTTGCCACTCATATGGAGTCCTCTTCTTTGGCTTCCTTTGTGGCATTGCAATACACTTCTACCTTAGGGCCTTTGTAGACTCATCATCCGCTAATGTCATTCAAGAAAAAAAGGAGGCACAAAAAGGCAAAGAATCCTGGCATTTCCAAAAAAAAGGCAACTATCGCTCTTTAAGTTGACTGACCTAGGTGAGGCACCTTTGCAGCCTCCTGGTCTGGTGACTCATAGGCCCAAACCCTTTATTGCAACCCCTCAGGAGGGGAGTATAGTAGGTTTCTGGCCTACTTAAGAATACCACCACAGTTTCCGTGTTGGTCAGGTCTGAGGTCGCTCTGCAGGCCTCTGCTTCCAATATTCACACGGTGGCTCTCAAAGGAGACTCACTGTCTTCCCTAACTACTGAAACCACAACCAAAGTTGCAGTTGGACAACCACATCCTTCAGTCACCCCTTTAAAATAGACAACCAAACCAAAGCAAATTACTTCATTTGCTTTGCCATAATTTCCAACCATCTCTTCTCAAGCCGAAGCTCAAGACCTCCTGAAAATAGCACAAGAGTTTATGGCTGTTGTGAAGCCTATAAAGTCCACTTATTCTTCCACCTTCAGGGCCTCTTCATCTGAATGGAGCAAGGAAGTAGCTTTACAAGAAGAGGAAGATTCCTGTAACTCAGGGGATGAGGAGGAATTGTCTTACACTGGCCACTTGAACCACAAACTTATCCGTAGTCAGACTCTGATGATACACACACACACAGAGACAGACACAGAGAGACACAGACTTTTCCTTCCTTTCCTTCAGGCAAAGCGTACATAGAATGAAGGAGGCTTTCAACTGGGAAAGTAAGCAGTTCTCCCAGGGCTTGACAAACTACAGGGAACAGCTAAGTTTACCTTTGCCCAGACCACTAGCCATTCCTCCAGTACACTTTGTATTGGATGATGTTTTTAAAGACATAGCTCTGTACCCTGACTCTCAACCCCCTACTCCTAGGAAACTAGACAGGTTTTACAGAGTGCTTGCATCTCACAACCACCTCTACAAAATCCAAAGGCTGACCCTTCTGTTGTCTCCACTGAATCCACAAAAGGTATACCTAAAAGACCAACAGGACATCCCCTGCCTAATGACTGTAATAAGCAGCTTACTAGAGAGATTTATTCCTCGTCCACCCTGGCAATGAGTGCTTTGAATGGTCAGTTCCATATACTAAAGTGCCTTGAACCTCTTAAAGACAAAATGATAGGTAAAGTAGACTGTATTCCAGATACAGTAAACTCTCAGTTAACCAGAACTCAACCAACCAGCAAAAAAATATTGAAGAAATACAGTATGATTTTCATGCGTTGCACTTTGCCCCCCCCCCCCCCCCCCTGCAGAAACATACCTTACGTTTTTAGAGTTATAAAAAAGGAATATAGGAATAAATTCCCTCTCTCCCCAACCTGAGAACAAGTCAAACCAAACAAATAGTATAGTGTGTACAGTATTAGTCAGGCCTATTTTTAATAGTAACTCTCAAGCGTCCTGAAACTAGTTATCCAGCATCTACCAATCCCCATGAGTGCCGGTTAACTGAGTTTACTGTAGAATCTTATCTAAGGAAATCCAAGAGGTAGCTAGCAAAGCTTTACAAGTCCCCAGACACTCCCTAAAATGTGGCTGAGATGCCTTAGATGCTTCTTGCAGAGCAGCTGTCACAGGTTGTGTCATCTGCAGACATACATGGCCCAGGTCCCATCCCCTGTCAGATCGGGTAAAGGCTAAACTGCTAGATGGCCCACTGGGCAATGAATTCCTTTTTACTCGTCCAGCTGAGCCAGTTTTTGAGTAACTGGGCAAAAAAGAAAAGCAAATAAAAAATGTGAAAGAATTGTACCGGTTTTCTCTCTGTACAAGACAAGAGGAGGCCTCCCAATGGTAAACGGCCCAAGACAATCTAGAAGATGGCAAACAGAACAATCACAAAGGGCAGGGGACTCCAGAGAACCTGCCCAGCACCAAGAGCAAGTGTGACTGTTCTACCCCACCATCCCTTACCCCTTCCCATTCCTTCTAAACCTGTAGCAGGAAAATACTCTCCTTCTTCCTAAACCAGTATAAATCCATCTTCAGGGACCAGTGGGTCCTCAACATCATAGAAAAGGGGTACTTCATTCAGTTCAGAGAAATAGCACCCTTCTTGGGCATTCCATTCCAAAACTACTAAAAGAACATGGAAGCATCTTGCCACCTATCCTTATGGAGCTACTTCAGCAAGGGTCTATCCAGCCTTTCCCTCCAGAACAAGAAGGAAATGCTTCAACTCGAGGATTTTTCTTGACCCTAGAAACCAGAGTACTTTTGAGAGCTATCGTGGGCCTCCCAATACTAAACAAGTTCCTCAACATCCCTAAATTCAAAATACTTACATTGCAGAAATTGCAACCTATTGTCTTCAAAGATGTTGTTATGGTCTCATTAGCCCTAAAAACTGCTTACCGCCATGTCCTCATAGCAGATGGTCACAGATAGTGCCTATGATTTGTAGCAACAAGCTCCAACTTCCAGTTCTGTGCTTTACAATTTGAGCTGTCTGCTGTACCCAGATTTCTCACAATGCCTAGCTCCTCTAATAGCTCATTGCAGAACTCTAGAGGTTCATACTTACCCTTACTTAGACAACTCTCTCATTCATAGAAGATCTACTTCAGAAACCCTGGATGCTTTACAGATCACTGTAGACCGTTTTCAGAAGGTAGGTCTCATCTTAAATCTTCAAAAATCTGAAGCTCTCCCTCAAACAAGGATCCTGTTCCTGGGAGCCATCATAGACTTGATTCAGCATAAAGCCTTCCTTCTTTAACTTCTCCAAATATTTTGGGTTGCTAATACCATAATGGGAATGGACCCCACTCCTAAGTTTTCCCTCAGACAGGCTTCCTGACCAGTCTGCTTGATTATCACTGCAAGAGAATTCCTGAGGATACTGGGATACTGTGGTGCTGTGGTAGAGTTATCGCCTCACAGTAAGACGCTGTCCGGTTTGATTCTCAGCTAGAGCGTCTTCTGCGTGGAGACGTGCGCGAATGGGCGTACCTTCGTTGAAGGTTGCGCATCAGGGCTGGTAACTCGGCACTTAAAAATCAACTACCAATCATTAGCGGACCGGAGTTCCGCTGTGGCGACCCCTAATCGGGAAAAGCCGAAAGATACAAATAAACAAACTGGGATACTTGGCATCATGCATTCTCATGATTCCATTTGCAAAGTTGCACATAAGGAAACTTCAGTGGTTTGTAAAAAAAAAAAAAAAAAGTTTGAGAACAACACACCCAACCCCTGGTTACCCTGCTGCCCCTCCTTCCATGCCTGAAAAAGGAACTCCTGTGGTGGAAGATGACCATACAAAGGAATCCAGGAGCAAATTTCACTTTGTCAGAAGGAGACAAGACCATTGCTATGGGTAGTTTAGACATAGGTTGGGGAGCCCACTTAAGTCCCCTGAATGTATAGAGCATTTGGTCTCCACAGTAGAGGAAGTTGCATATAAATCAAAAGGAGTTACTAGTAGTCTACCGGGCCATGAAAGCCTTTCAATAAACCTTAAGCCCAGGAATACTGCATATCTGGACAGACAGCACCACAGTTATGTGGTAAATAAGCAATGAGGAACTTTTTCCTACACCTGTGCAGCCCTGACAGAAAAAATTGGATGCAGGCACAAGAGATGGTGCTAACCCTCATAGCCTCTTATATTCCAGCCAGAGCAGGGAACTTCTAGACCACAAGAAATGGATTGAAAAGAGTGGTTGTCTTGTATCAGACTGTACTGTGAGGGATCCCCTCAGTAGACCTGTTTAGCTCTCTCCACAACAAGCAACTACAGAAGGTGTGCTCCAGAACATAGCAGACAAGAAATTGGAAGTTAGATGCATTCTTCTGCCCATGGGCAAACTGGTTCCTGTATGTGTTTCTGCCCTTCCCCCTGATCACCATGGTGCTAACAGAAATCAGGGCAGACAGACTCAACCTGATCCGAGTGGCCTACTTCTGGCCTAGACCACACTGGTTTTCTCTCCTCCTGACTCTCAGTGAGGGGAAATTACACACACTACTGCAGGAGATAGATCTCCAGAGACAAGTCAAGGAGTCTGTCTTCCACTCCCACCTAGCCACCCTCAAGTTAACCAAAGTGGAGGATTGGGTTTTGACACCTAGGACTGCATCTTATCCCAAAGGGGTGCTCTCCATTCTAATGGAAGTAAGAAAGCCCAATACCAGGAAATCATACCTGGCAAAAGATTTTCTGCTTGGTGTCACATCAGTGACATTAACCCTGCTCAAGCAGACATCAGCTCAGTCTTGCAGTACCTGTCAGGCCACATTACACTAGAGCTTTCCTATTCCAGCATTAAGGTACATGCATCTACAATTCAGCTTGTCTGAACAATGCTCCATCTATCTTCTTACACCGCCATGTGAAACTTTTCTAAAAAAGATGATTCACTTGAGATCACCCAGAAGGAATCCTATTTTACTGTATGACCTAAATTATATGTTAGAAAAATTAATTTTGGTCCTCTTTGAACCTACTGTGACAGTACCTCTCTAAAGATGCACACTTGGAAGACCAGCTTCCTTATAGCTGTAACATCAGCTGGGAGAGTTTCTGAACTACAAGCCAGCTTGTGTAAAGAACCTTTCACTTTCTTCCACAGTAGGAGGATCACCCTCAGAACAAACCAAACATTTATGCTTAAAATGGTTTCAGAACTTAGTTTAAAGTAGGCTATCCACCTACCAGTCTTCTACGCAAATCTACAGGGCAGAGCAAGCTCTCCACTGCTTGGATATGCACAGGCAGATCAGGTACTATCTAGACAGGACAAAAGACCATAATAGAGCATAGCAATTGCTGGTGACTTTTGCAGGGGTAAACAGGGCAAACCTGTCTCCAAACAAACCATCTCCAAATGGATAGCAAACTGCATTAAGTTCTATTGCTCACACCATGGAAAGGATTTACCTGGGCATATTAAAGCCCACTCCACCAGACATGGGACGACTGTGACTATTTTTCTCAAAGGAGGTTCTACCCCAGCCGTCTTAGAGGCAGCTACAAGCAACTCAGTGTACACCATCACAAAACCTTATAAACTAGGCAATGTCTCCTGGGCCAGAGCAGGTTTCGCTTCTGCCATCTGGCAAAATCTTGTTTCCTAAGGTCATAGAGGACCCCCACCCAAATTTTAGTTCTGGGAGTCCTTCCAAGAATCAGTACTGTGACATTGACTATGAAGAACATAGTACAGTTGCATCACACTTAGCAAAGTTGTAGTTCGAGTAGATCACTGTTGCAATGTACAGTCCCACCCTCCAGCATCTTTTTATCTCTTGTCTCCATGCGTGCAAGGGGCAGAGGAGATTTTTCTGCAAATAGTCCTCTTGTCTCCATCTACTCCTGTATGCCTTTTATTTTTTTCCCCTCCTTCTCACTTAAATCCAGACAACTGGGGAGGTCATTCTGTCCTTGGGCATCAGGCTACTCTTTAACTGAGTAGAAAAACCTTAATATGGAACAGACAGAAACTCTTATACCCTGATGTCCAGCTGTCGGTCTTAGGATGTCCATTGGCTAGAGATGATGTAAAGATTCTGGAAATTGGGCCAGTTGTGGGCTTGTTTGTGGCAGGAAGACCCAAGAAGAAGTACTGCAACACTGATCTGTTCTCTAACAACTGCATTTATGGTAAGTGTGACACAAGTGTACTTTGTTTTCCCCAGGGTAATTCAGAAAATTAAAAAGGTAGGCTAAAAATCAGACATTGCTCCTTTTTAGCTGAGGCAACAATGGTTTTCTCTCCTGCATGTTAAAGTAAAGGCAGAGCATGTGATGCTACCTCACCATGTGAACCTCTTAACCCAAAACAAGAGACTGATTACTCATACATCCCAGCCTGAGGTGAGTTTGGTTCTTGGATGATTTAGTTCTCATTTCTTTTAAGCATGTGATGTAATGGGATCCTATCTCGCCTACATTCATAACAGATGGGTCGGCTCCGACTCTGCAACTAATACACTAGCACGAAGTCTCTCATTGGCTGGGCTACTCCCTATCCCAGGATGCACTACACCTGCTTCCCAGATCTCGTTTGCCGCTTTACAAGCTGGACGTGGTCTCGACTTGGCTGGAGCTAAGTGGTTCTTTTTTTACCTTTATTGGTCTTTGACCTTGGGTTTTTTTGTCGATATTAACCAAACAGCTGTTTTAACAGCTATTCCTTACTATTTTATATATTTTGTGTGTTTGAGTGTCTTCTGGTACTTTATTCTTTTCAGTCGGGCAAGGCCCGTTTAAGTTAGAGGGCCTTTGCCCTACCTTTGAGTGCTGTTCAGCCTTAATTAACTTTTTTGGTTAATTGTTTTTCGGGCCAAGCCCGTTTAAATTAGAGGGCTTTGGGCCGTTGAACTTGTTTTGTCTGTGACTGTTTGTTGTGAGGTAAATTTTTTTCCTCAGTACTCGCGCCAGTGTGTCTCGCGCTTTTCAGTTGGCGCAATTTTGTTTATAGTGCTTACTTGTTGTTGTAAAGTATGTCTAAGGAGCAAAAGTCAGGCTTTAAAAAATGCACTCGGTGCAGTTATAAAATGTCCATTACAGACAGCCATTCAGTCTGTGTTTATTGTTTGGGGCCGAAACATCTGCAAGAGACTTGTAGCGTCTGTCATGCGTTCTCCTCTAGAGTTCTTCAAGAACGCAAGAACAAGCTAATTTTGAAAGGGCTTATTAAACCTTCTTTTGAGGAAGCCTTGGATCCACCTGTTGCTTCCAAAAAGAAAAGATCTTCGGCTCCGACAAGTCCGTCGGAGCCGTCTACTAAAAAGCCAAAATTGACTTCTTCTTCCTCGGCTCCACTGACTTTGGGGCCGATGGTCGAAGGGTCTGCCTCGATACCTCCTGCCTCGGCTCCATTGGTTTCGGAGCCGCAGGTTGGAGTATCGAGAGGTGAATCACCTCCATCGGTTCCAATGGCTTCGGAGCCGGTGGAGGTGTGCAGCTCAGACTCTTCCCCCTCGGCTCCGAAGAAAACTCAGTCGGCGCCGATGGTGGTCCATACTGTGGTGGAACCGGCGCCGATAGCGTTGGAGCCGTTTTGGAGCCGGTCCCCTTCTCTCTCGGAGCCGAGAGGAAAGTCTTCTCGATTGTCTACCTCCTCTAAATCATCGAGACTCTCTGATTCGGACCTGGATAGGGTGATACAGAGGCTATTCCAATCTCCAGTTTTTACTAAATTGGTCTCGGCTCCAGCACAGTTAGCTTCGGAGCCGATCCCCCCTCCAACACATTCGATTCCTCCTCTAACCTCCTCGGAGCCGTTGGAGTCGGTGGTGGTGGAGCAAAGCGGAGCCATACGGTCGGAGCAGAGACCCCTTCGAGGTCTCTCGGTTCCGACTGTGCTTCCTACCCTGTCCTCCGGTTCAGGGTTTGGTACTGCGACCTCTTCAACCGGGCCCGGGGGGAACACTTTGGGATTGGGTGCTTTGGTGCCTAGTCTTCCTCTCGGAGCATCGGCTGCTGGAATTCCCAGTGCCATCGTGGCCTCTAGACCAGTGACCTCCTTGGATTCTGGAGGCCCGGCCTTTGAGGCCATGAGGAGCGCGCTGGCCATGCCTTTGCCGGTTCAGCAAGATTCTACCTCACCGTCCCTAGATTTGGAGACTGGTGCCTCTGTTGTGTTGCAGCTCCCCGGCAGCGGGGCCCCAGGGCCTGAGGATACCCCCATCGGGGGTTCCTTTCTTCCGGGTGGTCCGTCCAAACTGCTTCGGACGAACCCCCACGGAAGAAATTGTGTAAGAGGAAGCACGTAGACTCCCAAGATGAGTCTGTTACATCGGATACTGACCTTGATGATGCAGAAGGGTCCCCCAAATCATCTTCGGATGATATCTCCTTCTCAGATATCTTGGAGATTCTGAGACAGAGAGGTGACTGGCAAGCCAAAACCCCTTCAGCTGAGGAGTCAGTCTTCCTCAAGGCCTTTGGGGCCCAGCCTTCCGCCTCCTGGGTGTCTCCGCCCTTCGATGAACTCCTTGATTTGGTTTCTCAAGGGCGTGGGAACACCCTGATTCTGTGGAACCGTGCCTGCGAGGCCCAATAAGTTTTGTCAGCCCCAGAAGGAATTTCTCACAAAGGGTGTGCCTGTAGATGCTTTGGTGGTGGCTTCTGCCACACAGCAGGACGTGGCAGAGGCTTCAACGTCTGTTCATCCTCCTAATAAGGATTCCAGGAGCATGGATAGGTACGGGAAGCGTACCCTGTCTTCAGCGGCCTTTACCTTATGGTCGCTGAACTACTTATGTCATTTTACGAGGCTCCAAAGGGATCTCCTCAAAGAGCTAAATGACTCCCTTGTTGGTAATCTACCTGAGGCGCTGGCCCCGACTGTTGGCGCCCAGATGACTACCCTCTTTTCTATTGTTAACTCGTCCATGAGGCTCATTTCCTATGCGGCCGAAGGGGCGAGTAGAGCAGCGGGAACAGGCGTTGCCCTCAGGAGACACGCCTGGTTATGCTTGTGTTCGTTTGCGGAGGCCTTCAAGTCTTCCTTCACGCCCCTTTGATGGGTCATCTTTATTTGGACCCAAGGTGAAGGACACACTAACTCGGTGCGAGCAGGAGGGCAAGACTTTGACTGCCGTTGGGGCCCGATTTTCCGCTCCTTCTAGGCCTTACCCCAAGGCTCAGAGAGGAGGGAAAATGTGGTTTAGAAAATCTCAGAAGTCTTTCCCTACTCCACCCAGTGATTCCCCCTCCAGAGGCAGGGGGGGGGAAATTCTGGAAGACGCCGCCCCAGAGGTGGCAGAGGCCCCCGTAACTCTGGAGACCGTGATTCCTTTCGTGGTTCTTCATACAACCAGCGTCCCTGAGTTGTTGCCCGACTGTGCATCTCCGGAGCCAGTCGGGGTCGATTGGCGCACCCACAAGCTTGGCAATCCATAACAAGCGATCAGTGGGTGCTTCGCATTATTACCGGAGGATACATCATCCCCTTCAACAAACCCCCCCCTTCTTTAAGGGAAATCCCGGATGTACCACCCAGTCAGCGGGATCAGGCAGCATTAGAGGTTTCAAAGCTGCTAGAAAAAGGAGCCATCCAGCCTGTCCCCATCGACCAGATCGGATTAGGAACTTACTCAAGATTATTTTTGGTACCAAAAAAGACAGGGGACTTCAGGCCCATTTTGGACCTCAGTTCATTGAATCGTTTTGTAAAAAAGTCCAAATTCCGAATGGTCACTCTTCAATCTATTCTTCCTTTGCTGGAAAAAGATGCATGGATGTGCTCCATAGATCTCCAGGACGCTTACTATCACATTCCGATAGCTCAAGAGTCCAGGAGACACTTACGCTTCCGCCTCGGAGTCAGTCATTTCCAATTCCGAGCACTGCCCTTTGGTCTCACCACAGCCCCCACGGTGTTCACCAAGTGTCTGTCAGTGGTAACTGCTCACCTGAGAAGTCTGGGATTCCAAGTGTTTCCATATCTAGATGACTGGCTCCTTACTGCCACCTACTATTCCAGGCGCTCAGCGCCACGTTCACCTTGGGCCGTTTCTTAGGGATTACGTTCAATTTGCAAAAATCTGTACTACAGCCATCTCAGCGTATTACTTTTATAGGCGCAGACTTAGACACAAAAAGAATGCGCGCCTTTTTACTGGCAGCAAGAATTCAGGTCTTACAAGATCAAGTCAAATCCTGTCTTCCCCTACTAAGAGCCCCGGCCCATCAGATTCTACAACTGTTGGGTTCGATGGCGTCAACCATACTTTTAGTTCCCTTGGCCAGACTTCACATGCGAATTTTACAATGGCTACTGTCGGTTCAATGGTCTTATCAGGAACTTCCCTTGAACCATTTAATCATGATCACAGAAAGTTGCCGTCGAGATCTGCGTTGGTGGCTTCTCCAATCCAATCTCGACCAGGGGTGACCCTTTATACCTCAACGTCCCATTGCCACTGTGACTACGGACGCCTCCCAGGTAGGGTGGGGGGGTCATTACCTGGACAGGTCGGTCCAAGGCACATGGCAGATCCAGGAAACGCATTTGCATATCAATGTCCTGGAGATGAGAGCGGTACTCTTGGTACTCCAAGCTCTCCATCACGCTCTCCCACAAGGCCCGATTGCTATCCTATCCGACAACATTTCGGTGGTGTGGTACATAAACAAGCAAGGTGGAACCAGGTCTTACCCACTGTGCAGAGAAGCCATGAGACTTTGGCACTGGGCGGTAGCTACCAACCGCTTTCTAATGGCAATGCACATACCGGGGAAATCCAATGTGATTGCGGACAGATTAAGCAGGACCATTCTTTTACCCCACGAGTGGTCCCTCAACCAGGGAGTAACTGCGAAAATCTTCGACAGATGGGGTCTCCCTTGCTGCGACCTGTTTGCCAGCCCTCACAATGTGAAATGCAGAGAGTTCTTCACGCTGTTCCCTTCTCAGGGACAGATTCCCAGGGACGCTCTGACCCACATTTGGCCCCCCGGTCTTCTCTACGCCTTCCCCCCATTTCCCCTCCTACCGAGGGTGATACAGAAGGCCATTTACCTGGAGAGCGAGATGATTTTGATTGCCCCGCACTGGCCTCGTCAAGTTTGGTTCCCTTTCCTACAGAGGCATGCGATAGAAGGTCCATGGTTTCTGGATCCGGTGCCAGACCTGCTGACTCATCAGTCAGGACGGCTTCACCCGTCTCTCGGGTCCTTGAAGTTGGCAGCATGGTTACTCCACTTCCATCCTTAGTCCGAGACAATGTTCTTTCTCCGGACGTGGTCCACATATTGTCTTCTTCTCATAAACCTTCCACTATCAAACTTTATTCCAGCAAATGGAGAAGGTTTGCCTTCTGGGCTCAGGAACGGGGTATAGACCCTCTCACTGCACCAGTATCGGAGGTTCTGAATTTTCTGGCCTCCCTTTTTCAGTTGGGCTCTTCAGTTTCTACCATTAAGGTTCAGCTAGCGATCTCTAATTTTCATGCCTCATTTGAACCTTCATTGATGTCTCACAAACTTTGTAAGGCTTTTCTTAAAGGTGTGTGGCTCCTTAGGCCTCCATTATCTCATCCTGTTCCCCCTTGGGACTTGAATATGGTTCTTGCTGCCCTAACTGCCCGTCCTTTCAACCAGCTGCTACCTGTGATTTAAAATTTCTGTCTTGGAAAACGGCCTTTTTAGTGGCCATAACTTCTGCCAGGCGAGTTTCAGAACTTCAAGCTCTTTGTTCTGATCCTCCCTATTTGATTTTTCACAAGCATAGAGTTTCATTGAAATTAAACCCTTCCTTTATACCAAAGGTGGCCTCCTCTTTCTGTATTCAACAATCTATAGAACTCCCTGTGTTTTTCCCAGAATTCTCTAATAACGCAGAATATACCTTGCATCAATTGGACGTACATAGACAACTGCGTTTTTACTTGACTAGAACCGCTCACACGCGGAAATCAAATCAATTGTTTGTTTCCTTTGCAATGAACAAATTGGGTCAACCAGTAAGAAAAACCTCCATAGCTAAATGGATTAAAGATTGTATCATTTTTATTTATTCACAGGCTAACAAAGAGCTTCCCTTTCCAGTCAAGGCTCATTCTACCAGGGCAATGGCTACTTCTGTAGCTTTTCACTCCAAATTATCAATAGATGATATTTGTGCTGTGGCAACCTGGAATTCTCCGCACACTTTCATTTCTCATTACAAATTGGATGTGGTTTCTCGAGGCAGGGCTTCCTTTGGTTCCACAGTTCTCAGGAGTGTTTTCCAATGAGCCACCGGGATTTAGGTGCTAGGACGCTGTCCCATCTGTTATGAATGTAGGCGAGATAGGATCCCATTACATCTTTTAGTTATGTACTTACCATAACTTCGGATGTATGGGATCCATCTCGCCTACATTCATAAGTACCCACCCTCCTTCCCCCTTCCATTCGGATTTAGAGGAGCTGTAGTCCCTTTTTGGTGATCTTTCTTGAAGAACTTTAGTTGGTTATAGTGACTACTAGTTTTTCTGTGTTTGCGTGGATGTATGAAAGCAAACAAACAAGATCTGGGGAAGCAGGTGTAGTGCATCCTGGGATAGGGAGTAGCCCAGCCAATGAGAGACTTCGTGCTAGTGTATTAGTTGCCGAGTCGGAGCCGATGGATCGGCTCCGAACCCATCTGTTATGAATGTAGACGAGATGGATCCCATACATCCGAAGTTATGGTAAGTACATAACTAAAAGTTTTGTGAGGTTGTGGTTGTTGTCATAGGGGAGGTTAGGAATCTAAGTACAAAAAAATTTCATCTATCTAAATTATAGAGATTCTACCTCTCTGCCAAAGGAAGGGGTCAGGAACCCTTTATGTCCATGATCCTCAAGTACATGTCAGAGTGTTAGAAATCAGTGTTGTGTTATGCCTCAGTGAATGTACCCCTCAGCTGTTTCAGTCCTCTGCCTTGGGATCCCCTTTATTACTTGTTACCAGGGAAGCAATCCAAAAAGGGGTCCTGCAGCTGATGCCACTGGTTGTACTAACTCCCAAGGCTCATGTTCTCCCCTAGCTCCAACAATGTTCTTCATGTTTCACTGTTGCAGTCATCACCTGTGGGTTATCCCTGCTGTGGTAGCCCTCGGCCGGCCTGAATACCAGAGTCAATGTTTTTGTGTGCCGGCTACTGTCGCCTGTAGTCTGACATCAGATAGTCAGTACTGTAAAGCAAGGCAGCCGACGTCATTACATCAGTCTTTCTTGCCGTGGAACCCGTAGCAGAAGCAGTTGGCATGAGTGCCAGTCGGTTGCTACCAGAAGTCGAATTTCAGCAGAAAACGTCTAAAGTTAAGTATCTCATTGGGGACCCTTTTTTCTTGCTTTAACCGATGGCCGAAAAAGTTACCAATTGTCTCACCTGTGGAAAGCAAATCCCACACTGAGACTTTCATTCTTACTGCATCAGTTCTTTAGGCCCAGACCACGACATCCCTCGTTGCTGGTTTTGTGCCCTCTTTAATGCGAGAACCATTCACCGTAGAGCTGTTTTTTGTAGACAGTTATTTTCGTATTCCATCTTCGAATTCCGATATGGCGTCCATCAGCCAACAATCCACTGATATTCTGAGAAAACGTAAAGATAGAGACAGGCCACATAAGGCTAAGCCTTCTGACGATGCTACAGCTAAGCAAGTCATCAGTTCTCTGGAATTCAGTGAGGCGCTTTCGCAGCCTCTGCCAGACTTGCTTTCTACGCAGGCCTCTGCCAAGACCCTTTCGGAGTCCGGTATGCTACAGAAATCCACTTAGTCTTCCACGCCCTTGGCTGTCTCTGCCTTGGTTAGCGCAGACACCGGCTTCCAAGGAGGCCGTTCACACTACCGATTCTAGGCAAAAAATGACGTCTTTTCTTCCGACTACCGTTTCTCAGAGACCGACGGATTCTGTTAGGGCTTGAAGCCAGGCCACTCCTAGGCAGTTTGCTTCTAGCCACCATCTTGCTACTGCTCCCCCACCCCAAACTCAAATGATTAAAATGGTGGAAGATCTCATCTCCCTTATCTGAGGTACTCAAGCCCTGACTCCAAAAAGGAAAAGGCTTCCTTCTCCAGAAATTATGACAAACCAAGAGTCTGAGGAATCTGATTAGTCTGCCTTTGAAGAGGAACAACAGCCCGTAACTGTTTGAGGATTCAGATGCAGAGGAATCCATCCCCTCTGCCTCCCCTTCAGAGGACCTCTCCTTCGGGGAAACCCTTCACTCCCTCAGGGAACATTTTCAATGGGAATCTCAGGACTACCCAGTGTCAAAAAACGACTTAGAGAGTTTCTGTACCTGCCCCAGCACAGACCGCTGGCCATCTCACCTATTCTAGAAGTGGTGGATGATGTTTTCCTTGAATCCAGTTTAGCCCCTGATGCCCTGCCTTCTGCTCCAGCTAAACTTGGCAGGTACTACAGAGTACCAGATTCTCACAAATACCTGTACAGAAACCCTGCTGCAGACCCTGAGGTCATTGCACATTGACCCAAAGGAGCTAAGACTAGTTCTGCCAAGAATCCTCTTACTTCTGACAAAGACTCCAGAGCTCTGGAGAGATGGGATAAGAAAGTATACACCTCTGCAACCTTAATTGTCAGAGCACATAATTGTCAGTTCCATATGTTAAAATATCAACAACACAATTTGGAACAATTAAAACAGAAGATTGCTACCTCTCCTGACAGTGCCAACTCAAAACAGTTGGCAGAATTACTACACTCTGCTTGTCAAGTGGCCCAGTACTCTTTACAATGTGGATATGATGCCCTAGAAGCTAAACTTATTGATGTCAAATCTAAACTTATTGATGCATCCCTAGATAAGGAACTCCTGTTTGGGGAAAAAGCAGAAGAGGTGCTTAAAAAGACTGAAGACAAAGCAAAATCTATGCAAACAGTAAAAGATTTCTTTCAAGTTCAATTGCCCAGATTCGGCAGGAACTTAGCCTCTAAGCAATGGGCATTCCGTGCACCCAGCAGACAGGGCCAAAGTAAGCCCCTCAGGGACAGGACATCCAGGCCCCTATCCCAGGGCCAGCAAAGAAGCAAATAATGGACCACTTCCACCTCTAAGACAGGGAGTTCTAAGCCAAGCTTCTATGGTAAGCACTCACAATGACTCTTCCTCCCCCCTCTGCCCTCCGTTCAATCATCTAAAACTAGGAGGAAGGCTCACCCTTTTCAAGGACAATTGGGTTTCTATAACCAAGGACCAATGGGTATTGAAAATAATTTCTCAGGGATACAGATTCTCCTTCAGCGAACTCCCAATTCCAAGTGGGTACCCAGACCCCCCCCCCCCAACCAGTGAGCAGAGGCATTAAAACAGGTAAAAACACTAATATCCCAGGGTGCAGTAGAACCTGTCCCTCCGGATCAAACAGGAAAAGGTTTTTACTCCAGACTATTCCTTGTTCCAAGAAAAGACGGCACTTGGTGCCCCATCCTGGATCTGTCCAAACTGAACACCTCCTTGGTGGTCCCCAGATTCAAAATGCTAACCTTGCAGCGGCTCCTGCCTATGCTCACACAAAATGCCTGGCTGGTGACACTAGACCTAAAAGATGCCTCCCTCCACATCTCCATCAGGGAATCGTGCAGAAAATTCCTTCACTTCAGAGCAGGCAATCATTACTTTCAGTTCTCTGCACTGCCCTTTGGCTTCTCTACTGCTCCCAGAGTATTCACCAAATGCTTGGCCCTGGCTTCTCTACTGCTCCCAGAGTATTCACCAAATGCTTGGCCCTGGCTATAGCATTCTGCAGACGGAGAAATATACAGATTTACCCTTACCTAGACGACAGCCTCATTCAGGCTAACAGCAAAGAAAAGCTGCTCCAGGATCTTCTCTTCATCAAAAAACTCATAACTTCCCTAGGGGTTCACCATTAACGAGAAAAAATCGAAGCAAAACCCCACCCAGAAAATTGTTTTCCTGGGAGCTGTGCTAGACACAGCAACCCCAATGGCTTTCCTGTCTCCAGAAAAGCAGAGCTTCCTGCCTCTCTACTTCTCCCAGCTGGCCTCCAGAACTCCCCTCACTGTAAGGAAGTTCCTGCAAGCCCTGGGATACATGGTATCTTGCATCCTTCTCATGCCTCTTGCCAGGCTTCACATGAGAAAACTTCAGTGGTACTTAAAGAACCTTTGGTGTCAGCACTCTCAGTCCCTAGAGACCACTCTCCCACTGATCCCTTGCATAAGGGACGAATTCCTCTGGTGGGCAGAGGCCTATGCCATAAACAAGGGTCTTCCCTTCATCCTCCACCCTTCCGGCCAGACAGTCACCACTGATGCCTCAGACATAGCTTGGGGAGCTCACCTAGCAGGCAGGTGTACCCAAGGTCCCCTGGAATGCCCAGTAACTTCACTTGCACATCAACCAGAAAGAAATGATGCAGTGTAAAACACTCCGATTTCCTTCCAGCCCCATCTCAGGCCAGGGTCCTCCTTATAAAGACAGACAACAGCACAGTAATGTGGTACATCAACAAGCGGGGGGGGGGTACCCAATCTTACCCCATGTGCAGATTAGCCATGATTTTGTGGCTTACAGCCAACCTCCATGGGGCTACGGGGGGGGGGGGGTACCCAATCTTACCCCATGTGCAGATTAGCCATGATTTTGTGGCTTACAGCCAACCTCCAGGGGGCTACATGTAATTGCCCAATACTTACCAGGGATCAACAACATACTGGCAGACCACATAAGCAGAAACTTACTGGACCCCCACGAATGACAGCTCCACAGAGAAATCTTTCTGCAAATCACCCAGGAGTGGGGGACCCGAGAGGTGGACCTCTTTGCCTCACACCTCAACCACCAGCTGCACAATTTCTGTACCAGGGAGTATCCCCTCCTAGCATGGAAAGTGGATGCCTTAACCTTCCCCTGGAGCTCCCTCTGTGTGTGTGCATACCCTCCTCTGCCCCTTATTCCCAAGGTTATAATCAAAATAAGAGAGGAGAGACCAAAGGCCATCCTCATTGCTCCAGATTAGCCCAGGCACCATTGGTACCCCGGTCTTTTCAGGATTGCTAGTTGTTGCTGAAGCACCTACCAAGGGGCAATAACGCTGAGAGAAGAAAAGGAGCCACTTTTGTGATTTTTAAGTATTTTCTTCTGATTTTTTGTTAAGTTTTACTGCTTTGCCGCCTACTTTTTGGCATTTTCCGGCTTGCTAAAGTTTATATCTGTAACAGTAACAGTACTTGGAACACATCTAGAGCCTGTTTACTGCATTTCCTGTGTTGCACTTAATTTAAAATCGTTTTTGTCTCTAAAAACTGCATTTTACCTGATTTTGGCCTAGCACTCAAGTGTGGGGTCATTTATTGCACTGCTGTGATTATTTTGCTGCTTGTGTATCTCTACTACCTTTAAACTACAACAAAAAGAAAAAAAAAAAAAAAAAAAAAAAATCTTGCTTTTCCCCCACTTTCTGAAAGTTAAGAAAGTTCAGTTACATATTTGCTGTTCTGAACTGTTTGGAAGTTTCTAGAAGGCCAGTGCTGGCTTGGGCTAAAGGGAAGTCTCTGTGTTCACCAGTGGGAGTGGTTAACACTGAACAGCCTGCCTGTCCCTGGAGGAGTGGTTACTACCTATAAGCTGTAGTTTTATTGGCCATTTTGGGTCAATTCTAAACTCCTTGATCTCTTTCTCTTAAAACCCTACAACTCTCTTTTTGAGCAGTTTTGTGCACTGAGCAGCGTCGGGCAGCGCCGCCTAAACAGGTTTAAACTATTCCAGGCTCCCCAAAGTCTGCTGTTCACTTTTTCCCCTAGAACTGTTCAAACTCTCAAAGTAATCATTCTATTCTCTTTCTAAAGCCCTGCACTTGCTCAGCTCTTATAAGGAAACACTAACTAACTAAAGCACTACACCCTCCTTGACTTCTCATAAGTATTAGGCTCCCGATTGGTCCTTCCTGATCAAGTGAAAAATCAGTTCCTTCCCTAATCTGATCAGTAAAAAACCAGTTCCCTATACTAATCTGGTATGTCCAAGGGTCAGTTTCAAGGTTACTCTCCAGTCCAGCTGGTGAATCTGGGAATTTTGAGGCAATGTTACAATTGCCTTATGTACACAGACAACCCTCTCCTCCTTCCAGTAAACTCTAATACATGTGAGAGATGCAGTTACACAGCCAAACTGGAGGCAGAGCTCTCTCAACCCAAGACTGGCACAGTCAGTCAGGAGGAAAAGGTAACCACCCACACCACAAATCCAGTCTCACACAGACCTATCGCATCTGCATACCCAACACATAAACACACAAAAACATACTCTGAGGCTCTAAATAAAAATCTGCCTAAACAGCAAAGACCTCCTAAGCAGATATCCAAGCAACAGCCACCCCTCAACAATACCCACAAATCACATATCTCACAAAATCAGTGTGCTTCACAGTCACAGCCCTTAAGGCCAAACACCACACCAAATACACTTGTTATAGGGGACTCTATTGTCCGGCACACTGACGTCCCGCTCACCAGACTGAACAAGGAGAAGGTCACTGTAAGCTGCCTGTCGGGTGCCAGGATCCGCCACATAATGCAAGCACTCAGGTCACTCCAAAGCAAGTACAAGTATGACTCCATCATTGTCCATGCTGGTGTGAATGACCTGAGACGTACCTCCCTGGACTACATGAAAAGAGACATAGAGGAGCTCTCTGACCATGTAGCCCAGGCTGTTATGACCCTGACCTTGAGTAGCATCTTGCCCTCACCAAGAATGATGCCACAGTATAAACACAAAATGATCAGTTTCAACAATTGGCTAAAGTATTGGTGTCATTCAAGGGGGATCCAGTGTCTGTCAGCCTGGGATGACATGCTCGACAAGCCACGTTGCTTCGCTAGGGATGGCTTGCACCTGTCGCCCTTAGGCATTCGTATACTGGCCAAGGCTCTTGCCACCCCCATAGTGCCTTTTTAGGCAAGGCTCAAAGGACAAACCCACCTCCATAGACAACCCAAGGATAAAAAAACTAAAGGTAATGCTACTCAATGCCAGAAGTCTAAACCTCAAGATGCACGCACTCGAGGCTCTCCTCAGTATGGAGAAAATTGATGTCTGTGCAGTAACAGAAACCTGGTTCAAGGCTCCTGAGAGCACCCCAACACTACCAGGTTACAACTCATACCATGCATTTCGGCCCCAAAACTCGGACCGAAGCACAAAAGGAGGGGGGAATATCTATATTCATCAAAGATACCTACACCTCCAGGTTAGTGGCACTGCACAAAGCATCGGAAAACCTCCATGTGCAACTTACAGCGGGCAAAACTGCCTTTCAGTTTGTAGCCTGCTACAGAATACCCTCCCTATTACAGGAACCCCACTTGGCATTCCTGAGAACACTGGAGAATATGAAGGTCTCTCCAAACACTATGTTATTGGGTGACTTTAACTACCCAAACATTGACTGGGAAAACTACTCAAGCCCAAACACCCTCGCCCAACGGTTCCTTGAATTTATAAACTCTTAACGCAATGGAACAACTGGTCACCATTCCCACAAGAGGGAACAACATATTGGACCTGGTCATTACCAACATGGGGACTCTGTTCCACACCAGAGGTAAACCCCTCATTGGTAAGATCAGACCATAAACAAATTTCCCTGGACATCCATATCCCGTCCCCACCCCCAGCCAAGGAAATCACTGTAAAGAATTTCTCAAAAGCCAACTTTGCACTTCTCAAGACTGAGGTGGAATCCTTCAAAGCCCCTGGGCCAGAGGATAATACAGCCCAATCCGCAGAATCCTTTACAAATGCATTCTATGAGCACCTGCAGGAATGCATGGATCGTGCTATCCCAAATAAAACCAAGACCCACTCCTCCAAAAACAGGAGACCGGTCTGGTGGACCCCGACCTTAAATAAGCTATACAACAGAAGGAAGAAGCTACTACATGATGGAGCAAAATCCCAAAAAGGGAAGGCATCTCTGATCAGTATTAGCAAGAAACTTCGATCCCTCATAAAATCATCAAAGGCCAGTTTCGAAAGAAAAATTGCCCTAGACACTAAAGATGATCACAAGGCCTTCTTTAGTTATGTCAAGAACATGGGCAGAAACTCCCAGATATGCTCTGAATTGTTGCATAACGGTACAAAATATACCGAACCTACAGACATAGCCAACATCCTGGCAGACAGATTCAGCGCAAACCCCCAAAGGAGCAAATGTCTATCCCAACTGAATGTAACCTCCCTGACATCACAGATGCACAGGTGAAAGCTGCCCTCTCCAAAGCAAAAAACACAGCATCTATGGGACCGGACGGTGTCCCAGGCTGTGTCTTACACGTGCTCCAAGAAAAACTGAACCCTCACATTAAGTCACTGTTCAAACTTAGCCTTACTACAGGATATGTACCCAGAGAATGGCGTACAGCTACAGTGGTCCCACTCCACAAAGGTGGTTCCACAACGGACCCCGGAAACTATCGCCCCTTAAGCCTGACTAGTCTGGTCTGTAAAGCTATGGAGCGTATTATCATGGAACTCATAAACAAAGACATTGGGAGCCTCCAGACACTGGACCCTACCCAATTCGGCTTTAAGGGCAGATCTTGCCTCTTAAACCTAGTTAATTTCTTTCAAACAGTTACCAAAGCCATAGATGAGGGCAAGGTAGTCCACACAGCCTACCTGGACCTCGCAAAAGCCTTTCACACAATACCCCACTCGGGCATCATAAATAAGCTTACCAGCTTAAATTTCAACGCCTATATCACAAGATGGGTTGCAAACTGGCTCAGAGATAGAACCCTCATGGTCAGAATCGCAGGTGCCATGTCCGAATCCAAACCAGTTACAAATGGTGTCCCACAGGGCTCAGTTCTGGGACCTCTCTTGTCCGGTATATACTTCTCTGAGGTTCAGGCTAACACGGGGGGATTATGGCTGATAAAGTTGGCAGATGACTGCAAACTGGGGGCCATAATCGAATCTCCAGCTGACACAAGCATCCTCCAAAAGGGTCTCACAGAGGCAGATGCTTGGTGCCAGAGCCACGGCCTCAAGCTAAATGCTAAAAAGTGCATAGTCATACCTTTGGGAAAAGCAAGGTGCCCACAAATTACCACATAGGTGGTAATCCATTAAGTATGGAAGAAGTAATTAGAGATTTGGGGACCAACGTAGATGGTAATCTCTCCTTTGATAATCACGTTGCCAAAGTGGTTAGAAAGACCTTCTATATAGCCCACCTTATCACGAAAGGGTTTGAGGTCGTTGTGCCCCTCTACTCGTCACTCATCAGGCCCATAATTGAATACAATGCCCCTTTTGGGATGTACCTTACCCGACACCTGCAGCAACTGGAGAGACCCCAAAAGTACCTCACCAAGAGGATCATGGGCTACAAACAGATGTCCTATGCAGCTCGACTAAAGAAACTCCAGCTCTACTCAGTTGCTTACCGCCTACTTAGAGGCAATCTATGCCTGACGTACAAAGCCATGTCAAACCCAGAATTAATGGACATGCTCCACCTCAAAAAATCCAAGTCCCTTAGAGCTACACGCTCCAGAGACCTAAACCTCAGCACAAAAATAAATAGGACATGCTGGAGGGACAGATTAATTTCCCAGAGGCTCCCCTCACTCTGGAATAGAATCCCAATTCATGTTAGACATAGCCCCTCGCTGACCCTATTCAAGCGAAATCTGGACGCGTGGATGAGAAATCGCAAATTCACCCCTGGGATCTCTTCTGTGTCCCTGCTAGACAGAGGCACAGTAAACTAATCTTAAAAGGGTACCTTCTGTGACCTACTTTACAGAGGCACAGTAAGCTAATCTAATAGGGAGGCGGAAGCCAAATACACTCTGGCTAGGCTTATAAATGCCCTAGGGCAGATAGCCTAGTATCTACCGATGAACTATGCAGTCTGACCCCTTACAGCCCCCGAATCTGTTTCCCCTAAGGTCAGACCTCTTGACCCAGGAGAGGGGGAAGGTACTACACCCAGACCTACAGACTCTCAAACGTTCAGCATGGCTCATACACTAAAAACTAACAAGAAGTCACTGTTAAGCAAACAGGTCCTGGACATCATCACAGAGGCCAGAAGGCCCAGCACAAAAAAAAAAATCGTGTGTAGGAAAATGGAAGAGAGTCTGCTCCTGGAAACAATCAAAAGGGGGCAGTACCTCCCAACCTTCCATCCCTCTCATCCTGGATTACTTAGAGTTGCTCAGTAGTGGCCTCTCCTTCTCCTCTATTAAAATCCATGCCTCCGCCATCTCTGCCCATTATGATTCAGACCCACCCCTCTTCTCTCATCCTTTGATTAAGCAATTCCTCAGAGGGGCTTCTAACATCAGGCCTTCCAGAAGACCTCCTACTCCACTCTGGGACCTGAATTATGTATTAAAGAAACTAACCTTACCTCCTTTCAAACCTGCCGCTTCAACAGAATCGAAATACCTCTCCTGGAATACTGCCTTCCTACTAGCTATCACCTCAGCCAGAAGGGTTTCTGAACTTCAAGCTCACATGTCTGTCGAGCCCTTCATAATTTTCCATGCAGACAGACTCACCCTGAGGACTAATCCCTCCTTTATGCTCAAGGTGGTATCTGATGTGACCCTTAACCAGGCCATACACCTTCCCACCTTCTTCTCCAACCCTCAAAACAAGGGGGAAAGAATTCTACACTCACTAGACATGCACAGACAACTCGTATACTGTCTGGACTGCACTAAGCCATTCAGAAAAACTGACCAGCTTCTTCTAAGCTTTGCCCCAGGGGCAGAGGGGAAGCCAATCTCCAAACAAACCATTTCCAAATGGATTTCACACTGTATCCATTTTTGCTATAGACTATGTGGGAAACCCATCCCTAAGTTGATCTGTACCCACTCCACTAGGGCAACCTCCACTTCCACAGTCTTCCTCAGGGGAGTACCTACCAGGGACATATTGGAAGCGGCCACCTGAACCTCTGTCCATACCTTTACAAAGCATTACCGCCTACCTCTCTTTTCTAATTCCAGGGCAGGGTTTGCCTCTGCAATTCTGCAGGGCCTCCTGACTCTTACCTAGGACTGTACCTATCCTTCCATTCCCTCAGCTTTGGGAATCCTCCCACAGGTGAGTGCAGCAGTGAAACACGAAGAACATAGTACAGTTGTGTACACTTACTGTAAATGTAGATGTTAAAGTGTATTCACTGTTGCAGTCTTGGTTTCCCTTCCTCCATCCCCCTCTTCACATCTTCTCCTAGGGGGACACATGCTTCCCATGGTGGCTCTTAGCCACCAGGACCACTTCTGTCTTTTCCGTTGTGCTTCTGATGGCTTAGGGCAAGAAAAACTGATGTAATGATGTTGGCTGCCATGCTTTATAGTACTGGTGACCTGACGTCGTTCTACAGGTGACAGCAGCTGGCACACAAAAACATTGACTCTGGAATTCGGTCTGGCCAAGGGCTACCACAGCAGGGATAACCCACAGGTGATGACTGCAACAGAGTATATACTTGAACATCTACATTTATGGTAAGTGTACACAACTATCTTCAGGTCTGTCTTGCTGCTTGTAAAGTTCAGACACAGATCTCTCAGCTGATGACTCATCAGATTAAGCCTTTTTTACAGAAATCTCTATATAATGATGGTGGATAAGCTGGTGCTGCCTACTAGTTTGTCTCCACTGTTGACTGTTTTTAAGGATTTTCCAGTCAGAACTTGGATTTCTCCCTTCTCCTACATTAGGCCTCAGCAGGTTGCACTACATAGTGTTGTTTTGATAGATAGCTACCTAAGGTTTATCTAAATTCACTTTAGCATTCCCTATTATATTGCTGATATAGTGATAACACTAATATGGCTAGATTGTTACTGAAATTCTGTAGGCTGGATAAGGCCTTGAGTTTCAAAACGTGCACCAAATGCAGGCATGAGAGCACTCTTCAGATCATTCACAGTTTATGCATAGTCTGCCTGGTGGCAGATTACCTGATATCTGCAGAAACCTTGGCTCTAGAACCCTGCAAGAGTGCAAAAATACGTTTTTATTAGCAAGATAACTATTCTCAGAGGAAAGGGAACAAGACAAATAGAAAGGAAAAAAATAGATTAGATGACAAATAGGAAAAAGTTTAGATGAGATGAGGTCTAGGGACTCTGACAAGCCTTCTTTGCCAAAGATACCCAGGGGAGAAGTTTCACCTGTTAAACTTGTCTTGCTTACCACTGAGACCTCTCAAGTGTCGCCTTCTGCTGTACCTCCCATTGATTTCACCACTACTTCTGGATCCAGTCCCAAGAAGGAGACTGGAGAGCAGCTCCTCAGAGTGAGAGTTAAGATATTTGAAATCTCACCCTTCTTTTCCCCTGTATATCAGAATAGAGCCCTTTTCTCATACAGACTGTAGAAGCCATTGGGCACTGCGGTGTCGATGTCAGTGACTTAACTCTGGGCTCAGTGCTGATCCTTTGCGACAATTCTCAGTGTAATCATCCTTTGACCCTCCAGTGCCAGTTGCAGCTTTGGTGCAGGTTGTTGGGGCCATGGTCTCCACACCATCTGTTTCTGAATCTGTCGCTCATGACTCAACAGTTTCAGCTTTGACATTCGAGTTCTTGAAGATAACCACTCTTTCTTCTACACAGAGGGTTAATACAGATTCACCTTCTGCTTTGGCTTCTCTCAATGACACCTCTTATTTTGGAACTTACACCCCATCATCTGTATCTCCTCAAAAATCAACTCTCAAAGTCCGTCATACATCCCACCCTTCAGGATAATACTCTTTCTCAAATCACTCTGAGTGTACCAAGTTTGTTCCAAGCAAGAGGCGGCACCTTGACTCTCTAGCAGAGTCTCCCACTCCAGATACAGATAATGATGAATCTGGGGGTTCCCCATAATCTCCAGCAAAAGACTCAAAATTTTGAGAGATCCTGTAATTGATGAGACAGAGGAGATCTTTGCCATTTGACTCTGGATCCCCAAGGGTGGACATATACTACAGGAGGTCTTTTCTGTTATCCCACTTGTGTCTTGTGTAGCCCATGCAGCTGACCGCATGATTGACCTGATCATGGAAAGGGCTTGGCAGAAAAACAGATACGGCGGAGCCCATAACAAGGAAATCGGACAAGATCCTCTGTCCTCCCAAGGGCAGACAGACAATATAGAATGGCTCCTCTTGTTGACTTGAATATAGTAGTGGCAGCCACAAAAATAAAGACCACAGACTCCAGTAGCACATCCACCTGACTGAGACTTTAGTACAACAAACAGTATGGAGAAGCATGCACCTCTACATTAGGTTCATTTGCTATCAGGGCAGTTAATTACCTGCACATGGTTTGTTTCAGCAAGAGCTGGCAGCAGAGACCATTGATTTATTGAAAAAGATGTCTGAGAGATCTGCATAAATAGAGAGTTACAGGTAGCAACTCTGCAGAACATTACTTCACTCTCTTTGCAGCTCATTCACAATGTAGCCAGTGGAGCACAAGGATAGCTGAGACGGACATTATCATGAGATAGCAATCCTGGCCTGGATTGCGTGGACTTGCAAAGAACTTTAAGGTATCTTCACCAGTACCTGTGTTGATGGGTCCTTTTTATTTAGATCCATAGTGAAGCAGAGATTACTCAAATGAACAGGAGGGGAGGAACACACACTAGGCTGTTTCAATAAAGCTTACTGACCTCAACAGTCAAGTTTTGATATTGAAAATCCTGCCTGCAGTCTTACAAGCAGCACTCAGAAACTCCTATAGCCAAGGAGACTTCTATAACGTCCACCACCCTAGACACAGAGGTGGACTGCAAAATCAAAGGTTCCGTGTTCCTTTCCCAGGAAGCACTATCAGCACCACTGAAGGCTTGCCCATCTGTCCCACTCTGGAGACAGACACCATTTCCTGTCCTTGCGTCTACAAGTGTGGCTAGCCATCACACAAGACTAATGGGCCATGGACATTATATCCAGAGGCTATACAGTAGTGTTTTTAACTTTTCCTCAGCCAACTTTAATACCAGTACCACACATGCCACCCCATCAAAATGAGATGACATTGCTGGAGGTACACAAGAATAAAAAACATCTAGAGCCATCCCACCAGATCTGATAGGGTATGGAGTTTATTCCAGGTTCTTTTTAGTCCCCAAGAAGACCGACAACTTCAGGCCAGTGCTGGAGCTCAGTAAATCGGCACATAAGGAAAAGCGAGTTCCAGATGGTCATAGTGCTGTCAGTCCTTCCTTTTCTGTGGGAGGGAGATTGATATGCTCAGTAGATGTCCAGTACACCTACTTGCACATAAACGTGGCAAAAGCTTCCAGGGGATTTTAAAACTTGTGAATGGGAGTTGGCCGTTATAAATTCAGGACATTGCCATTTTGTCTCTCCACAGCTTCCAGGGTATTCAGAAAGTGCTTGGTATTTCTTGCAGCTCACCTGAGACTGTTGGGAGTCAGGATTTACTCATGCCTGAATCACTGGCTCCTTGTCTTTACTTTAGGAGGGTCACTAGCACATTCCACGAGCTACTTACTTCATCTTTGTCTGTCCTTGGAGATATCCGTGAGTACTTCAGATCACTGAAATCAGAACTTTTAATGTTGTGGGTGGGGGTAAAATCTTGACACATAATGGATTTCACATTTTTAATTATACTGATATAGAAATTAACACAACACATTTTAAGTTGTTTGAAAAAGGGTTTAAATTTGTACCGTCTCGGGGTGGAAATATTGCTAACACCATTTTAGAACTCAAGTTGTTTGTAAGAAAATTGAACCTGTCTTATTTATACAAAGACATCACTGTCCCAAGTTTAAATGCCTGCAAGAAGTAAAACTACTAACAACCCAACTATATACAATGTGTTACAAGTTTTTCAAAAAGCATGTGAAAGAAAAATTTAATTTTTATAGAAGAACAGAGGAAAGGTTTTTCACAACTTAACCACCGATGAGCGGGACCTTCTTGACAGCCTCACCAATGACAGGTCAATTAGAATAATGAAGCCAGACAAAGGGGGGGGGGGGGGGGGATCACTACTCACATGGATTATGTGGGAAAAATTCTCAGCATATTACAAGATGAGAGTCTGTACAGGATAACTTTGAGGAATGAGATCAATATTTCTTACAGAAATACTGACTTATTTTTGGAGGATGCACTACTTCAGGGTACTATTATAAAAGAAACCTATGGTTTTTTTTATACACCAAAGATGCACTGATTCCCGCACTTTTTGGTATTCCTAATACGCACAAAAATGTAGAAGACCCTCCCTACTTGGCTCATTGTAGCAGCCCTGGGGTCTAAAACATATCTACTGGCAGTATATTTAGACAGGAAATTAAAATCTTTGTTGAACAAATACCAACGCATATTGATGGACTCATGGGACTTTTTGGGAAAGTTGAATCCCTCTTTTTTGAAGGAGGGAGTGATATTTTTGACTGTTGATGTTATTGATCTTTTTTCCAACATTCCCCACGACACTGGACTGGAGTTTTTTTAGGAAGCCATCTCCAAAGACCACCTTTTTACCCCACAGAAATCAGATTCTTAGTAGGTTTTTTGAAACTGGTGTTGACCAACTATACCTAATCTGAAGGGGAATACTACAAACAGGTGAGTGGGGTGGCAGTGGGGGCAGCTTGTGCCCCAATTTTTGCTAACCTTGATGTTCTTCGTGTTTCACTGTTGCAGTCATTACATTTGGGTAATCTGCTGGCAGGTTGCCCTCAGTCAGTCTGATTAACAGTCTTGGGTCCTGCGTCGGTTGCTGTCCCTTCTTCCATGACGTCAGGTCGTCCGGGGTATAAAACATGCAGCCGACGCCATTACATCAGTCTTTCTTGCCGCGTGGTACCCGAAGCAGAAGCAGTTCGCAAGTGCCGGTCGGCTGACTCCTGAAATTTTCGTTTTCGAGTTTCAGAGCCGAAGTCGTCAACTAAAAGCTAAGTTACCCCATTGAGGAAACTTTTTCCTTGCTCCTTACCGATGTCAGTAAAAGTTAATAATTGCATTACTTGTGGGAAGCAAATACCTCATAAGGATTTTCATTTGTACTGTATTCCTTGCCTAGGCCCTGACCACAACGTGCCTTGCTGTCGGTTTTGTGGTAAATTTAATCAACGCACGATTAAACGTCGGTATATTTTTGCTTCTAAATATTTTGGCTCAAGATTTAAGTATCCAGAAATGTCATCGGTTAGCAATCCGACTACCGGAATACCTAAAAAATGCAAAGAAAAAGACAGAGACAGACCGTCAAGGTCCAAAACCAACGACGAGGCTTCTCCTAAGCCAGTCGCCGGTTTGCCGGTACTCAGTGAGGTGCTTTCGCAGCCCCTGATACCCGCTACGTTTGATTCGTAGGCCTCTACTGAGACCCATTCGGAGTCCAGTATGCCGCGAGATACTTTAAGTATTAAACCAGTGGATGTCTCTACCTTAGATGGGTCCAGAGCCGCTGAGCAGGCACTAGCTTTTGAAGGTGTTTTCAGGCCTAAAGATTTCTATATTAAACCAACGCCATCTCCTAAACTAAGGCCAAAAACTACTACTATGTCTAAAAAACCGACGCTTGGGCCACGTGTACAGGCTCCGATGCCTAAAAAACAAATGATCAAAATGGCTGAAGATTTAATTACCTTGATTAGGGGTACCCATTCCCCTGCTGCTAAGAGGCCTAGGCAAGGCGCACTGACTATGAATCTTCAGATCAGGTTTCTATTTCCTCTAATTCCTCTTCTGATCAGGATTTATCTATACCCACTTAATGAGGACTCTGATGCAGAAGACTCCATGCCTTCTGCTTCTCCACCTGAGGATTTCTCTTTTGGAGAAACTTTGCATACCTTAAGGGAACACTTCCACTGGGAGAGTCAGGATTTCTCTGAGTCTAAAAAGAGACTTGGGGATTTTCTTCTTCTTCCTCAGCATAGGCCTTTGGCTATACCTCCTGTTCTAGACATTGTTGATGATGATTTCTCAGAATCCAGTACGACTCCTGATTCCTTGCCTCTGGCTCCTAGTAAGCCAGACAGATACTACAGGGTTCCTGACTCCCACAAATTCCTTTTCAAAAGCCCTACTGCTGACCCTGAAACCATTTTTCAGGGTCCCAAGGGCGTTAAGGCCTCTACTGCTAAAACTCCTATCCCTTTTAATAGAGATTCCAGGGTGGTGGATAGATGGGGTAAGAAGGTTTACACATCTGCAACCTTGGCAATCAGGGCTTTAAACTGTCAATTTCATATGTTTAAATATCAACAGCATGTCATGGTTTTGCTTAACCAGAAAATGATGATGATTTCTGACTGTGTGGAAAATAGAGTTGCAGGAGTTATTACATTCAGCTGATCAAATTGGAAAACATACTTGGCAATGTGGTTTTGATTCCTTGGAGGCCTCTTGCAGGGCTGCTGTAACTGGATCTGTGGTAAGAAGGCATGCTTGGCTCAAGGAGCAAAGTCTGCCTGGCCATGTTAAAGCAAAATTGTTGGATGCTCCTTTACAACAGGACAGTCTATTTGGTAATAAGGCTGAAGAAGTTTTGAAAAAGATGGAGGATAAAGCTAAATCTATGCAAACTGTGAAAGATTTCTTACAAGTGCAGCCATTCAGGTTTAGTAGGCACTGGCCTACTAAGAACTGGTCCTCTCCAGTACCCACTAGAGCCGCTCATGTCAAACCCAGACATACCAATGGCTCCAGGTTTCAGTCGCAAGGAACTTTTAGAACAAAGCAATGGGGTGCATCCACCTCCAAATCTGGAAGCAACAAGGCACCTCCCTATGGTAAACAGTCTCAATGACTTTCCACTGCAATCACCAAGCACTTATCTTTTGGCCGCCCCTTTGGGGGGGGGGGGGGAACTGGCACTTCATGCACGAAACTGGCAACTGATTACCCAGGACAAATGGGTTTTAAATATAGTATCCCAGGGATACAGATTTCATTTCCACACATTGCCAATCCCAAATGGATGGCCAGATCTGCCTCCAAATCAGTGGGCAGAGGCCCAGAAACAAGTTATGTCCCTCATGAATATGGGGGCTATTCAACCAGTACCAGAAAAGGAAAAGGGACAAGGTTTCTATTCAAGACTTTTCCTGGTACCCAGAAAAGACAAATCATGGCATCCAATTCTGAACTTATCCATTCTAAATGCATTTCTGGACATTCCAAAAGTCGAGATGCTGGCTCTTCAACAGTTACTTACCTATGCTAGGCAAAGATGCCTGGTTGGTAACTCTAGACTTAAAAGAGGCTTACCTGCATATCCCAATCAGGAAATCTTGCAGAAGATACCTCCGCTTCAAAGCGGGCTACTTACATTACCAGTTCTCTGCACTGCCCTTTGGCTTATCTACTGCACCCAGGGTCTTCACAAAATGCCTGGCACCAGTAATTGCATTTTGCAGGCAAAGAAATATTCAAATGTTATCCATACCTGGACGAGTGTCTAATTCAGGGAGAAAACAAGGGCACTCTTCTAAAACATCTGGCGTTTGTAAAAAGGGTTTTCACTTGTCTTGAGTACACCATAAATGAAAATAAATCACAACTGGTACCCTCTCAAAAAATTACATTCCTGGGTGCAAGCTTGACTACAACTGCCCAGATGACTTACCTTATGCCAGAAAAGCAAATTCAATTGATAACTTCCTTCAAACAGGTGGCCACAAAAACCCAGCTATCTGCAAGACAAATTCTGCAGGCCTTGGGGTTCATGGCCTCCTGCATTCTTCTAATTCCATATGCAAGACTACATGTGAGGAAACTTCAATGGTACCTAAAAAGCTTATGGATTCAACATTGTTACAGCCTGCAAACAATGATTCCTATCATACCTTGCCTGCAACTAGAGTTCCTATGGTGGGCAGAGGCCTGCCAGCAAGACAAGGTACTGTCATTCATTCCACCCCCTGCCGCCCAAGCCCTGACTACAGACGCATCAGACTATGCTTGGGGGGTGCATCTGGCAAGGAGATGCATTCAGGGCAAATGGAGCCCAAGTCAAATGCACCTACATATCAATCAGAAAGAGATGCTAGCTGTACAGAATGCTCTGACAGCCTTCAAGGACTGCCTTCATCCAGGACAACTACTGATAGACTGACCACACCACAGTAATGTACATAAACAAGCAGGGGGGTACACATTCCTACCCCCTTTGCAGACTAGCCATGGCATTGTGGAACACGGCCTTGACTTATCAGGAACATCTACAAGCTCAGTTCCTGCCAGGAAAGCAAAATACTCTGGCAGACGAACTAAGCAGAAATATTATGGACCCACATGAATGGAAACTGGAACCACAAATTTTCAACATGTTGACATGCAAATGGGGGAGCCCAGACATAGATTTTTTTGCCTCACCCCAAAACTGTCAGTTGGACAAATTCTTCACAAGAATCATCACAAAAAAGCTTGGAAATTGGATGCTCTATCCTTCAGCTGGAAAAACCTATCAGTCTATGCCTTTCCCCCCTCTGTCCCTGCTGTCCAAAGTCCTACTAAAAGTCAGACAAGACAAACCAAAAATGATTCTGATTGCTCCAGACTGGCCTCGCCAACACTAGTACCCGCTCCTGCGAATGTGTCGCACCTTCCTCCATGGTACCTGCCTCAGACACCTTACCTACTGTCTCAGCAGAACTGTCAAATTCTGCACACTCAACTCCAAACTTTGAATCTTGCAGCATGGCTAATCAACTAATTTCACCCTTTACATCTCTCAGCAAACCTGTGATGGATGTCATTTTGGAGGCTAGAAGGCCTAGTACTAGAAAATCTTATGCTGACAAATGGAAAATATTCTGTGCCTGGAACCAAGCACAAGGCATAAGCACAGCAATGCCCAAAATTCCTTATATTCTGCAATACTTAACTGAGATGCTTCACAAGGGCCTATCTTTTTCTTCCATAAAAATCCATGCCTCTGCCATTTCAGCTCATTACAACACAGAGCCTCCCCTCTTTTCTCATCCTGTGCTAAAGCAGTATCTCAGAGGGGCCAAAAATTTAAGACCTCCCAGGAGAGCACCAACTCCTGCATGGGATCTCAATATTTGTTTTGGAAAAACTCGCTGTACCTCCTTTTGAACCAGCTGCTACTGCGGACCTAAAATTTCTCTCTTGGAAAACAGCTTTTCTTTTAGCAGTCACTTCAGCTAGAAGGATTTCAGAACTACAGGCTCTTATGGCAGTGGAGCCTTTCGTTATTTTTTACCCGGACAGGGTGGCTCTCAGGACCAATCTATCCTTTATGCCTAAGGTGGTATCTAGTGTGGCCCTTAATCAGACCATTCATCTTCCAACTTTCTTCCCAAATCCACAGAACAAGGGTGAGCGGATTCTGCATTCATTGGATGTACACAGACAACTAAGATTCTACTTAAACAGGACAAAATCTCTAAGAAAATCTGAACAACTATTGGTGGCATTTGCTGCAGGGGCAGAGGGAAAGGCTATTTCAAAGCAGACTATTTCCATATGGATAAGCCATTTTATTCGTTTCTGCTATATGCATCATGGTAAACCTGTCCCCAAGGGGATCAGATCTCATTCCACCAGGGCTGCATCTACTTCTGCAGCCTTTCTCAGAGGGATTCCTACCAGAGACATTCTAGAAGCTGCTACCTGGAGCTCAGTTCATACGTTCACCAAACATTACCATTTACCTCTCTTCTCTAAATACAGAGCAGGCTTTGCCACTGCTGTCCTCCTGGGCCTTATAGCTGCTCCTAATGCTGTATAAATCCATCCTCCCAACCCTAGCTTTGGGATTCTACCCAAATGTAATGACTGCAACAGTGAAACGCGAAGAACATAGTACAGTTGTGTTACACTTACTATAAATGTAGATGCTAGAGTGTATTCACTGTTGCAGTCCTGGTTACCCTCCCTCCAGCCCCGTTTTTCTCTAACTATACCTCTCATTTCTGTTACTATCTTTAAAAACCTTTTTGGTGTATTTGCTTTTGTTTGGAGGTATATGTTTTGTGTTTTATATTGTATATACATATATATATATATATATATATATATATATATATATATATATATATATATATATACATACATACATATATATTTATATATATATATATATTTATATATATATATACACATATATATATTTATATATATATATATACACATACATATATATTTATATATATATATATATATATATATATATATATATATTTGCATATATATATATATATATATATATATATATATATATATATATATATATATATTGCTCCCCATTTGGGGCGCACCTGACATCTGGAGCAAGAAAAACTGATGTAATGGCGTCAGCTGCATGATGTTCTTCGTGTTTCACTGTTGCAGTCATTACATTTGGGTAATCCTGCTGTGGCAGGTTGCCCTCAGTTGGCCTGAGTTCCAAAGTCTTGGGTCCTGCGTCGGCTGCTGTCACCTCTTCCCTAACGTCAGGTCGTCATTGGTATAAAAGAAGCAGCCAGCGCCATTTTCTTCAATATTTCTTGCCGCGCACTGCCCGAAGCAGAAGCAGTTCACAAGTGCCGGTCGGCCGACTCCTGAGATTTTCGTGTTCGAATTTCAGATCTGAAGTCTTCAATAAAGCTAAGTACCCCGTTGGGGAAACTTTTTTTCTTGCTCCAGACTGATGTCAGAAAAAGTAAATAATTGTATTTCTTGTGGAAAGCAAATACCTCATAAGGACTTTCATTCTTACTGTATTCCTTGCCTAGGCCCTGATCACAACGTTTCTGGTTGTCGGTTTTGTGATAGATTTAACCAACGCACTATTAAGCGTCGGTATGATTTTGCTTTAAACTATTTTGGACACCGGTTTAGTTATCCAGAAATGTCATCGGATAGTCATCCGACTACTGGAGTTCACAAAAAACGCAAAGAAAAGGAGAGAGATAAACAACCGAGGTCCAAAACCGACGACAAAGCTTCTCCTAAGCTAGTCGCTGGTTCTCAGGGAGGTGCTTTCGCAGCCCCTGACGCCCGCTACTTTAGAGCTGAGCAGGCACCGGCTTCTGAGGGTGTGTTCAGACCTAAACATCTTTATATTAAACCGACTTCAGCTTCAAAGGCAAAGACTAAAGCACCTTCTAAAGCAAAGAAACAAACTCAAGAGCCATGTGGACAGGCCTCTATGCCCAAAAAACAGATGCTCAAAATAGCCGAAGACTTGATTACCTTGATCAGGGTTTCCCATCCCCCTCCTGATAAGAGGCCTAGGCAAGAGACTGACTATGAATCTTCAGATCAGGTTTCTATGTCTTCTGATTCCTCTTCTAATCAGGAATATTCTCTTCCCCCCCTGTGAGGATTCTGATGCTAAAGAATCTATACCTTCATCTTCTCCTCCAGAGGACTGTTCTTTTGGGGAAACCTTGCATACCATGAGGGAGCATTTTGACTGGGAGAGCCAATATTTTTCAGAATCTAAAGAGGCTCAGGGATTTCCTTTTACTACCTCAACACAGGCCTCTAGCCATTCCACCTGTGTTGGACATTGTAGATGTGTTTTCGGAGTCTAGTCTTACCCCTGACTCCTTACCTCCAGCTCCTGTTAAGCCTGACAGATATTACAGGGTTCCTGACTCTCATAAATTCCTTTTTAAAAGCCCTTCTGCAGACCCAGAGACTATTTCACAGGGTCCCAAAGGAGTTAAGGCTTCCACTGCAAAAAACCCTACCCCTTCTGACAGAGATTCTAGGGCACTGGATAGATGGGGAAAAAAGGGTTACCCATCTGCTACCTGGGCTATAAGGGCCTTAAACTGTCAGTTTCATATGCTCAAATATCAGCAACATGTCATGGCATTGCTTAAACAGAAAATGTTGTTAAACTCTGAATGTGCAGAAAACAAGGAAATGCAGGATTTATTGCATGCAGCTGAACAAGTTGGAAAACATCTTTTGCAATGTGGTTTTGATTCTTTGGAGGCCTCCTGCAGGACCGCAGTTACAGGTTCTGTAATTAGGAGGCATGCTTGGCTAAAGGAACAAAATCTGCCTGATCATGTCAAAGTAAAATTATTAGACACACCTTTAAAGCATGATACTTTGTTTGGTGTTAAGGCAGAAGAGGTGTTAAAGAAAATGGAGGACAAAGCTAAATCTATGCAAACTGTCAAATATTTTTTACAAGTACAGCCACCTAGGTTTAGTAGACACTGGCCTACAAAGAATTGGTCCTTTCCTGTGTCAGACAGACCTCATAGGGGCAGATCCCAAGCGCAAGGTTCATACAGGTCAAAGCAATGGGGTGCTTCTACCTCCAAAGTTGGAGAAGACAAATCACAACCATACAGGAAACAGTCCTAATGACTTCCCCTGCCAGCACCAAGCACTTATCTCCTGGCAGCACCCTTAGGGGGAACATTAGGACTTCTGTCTCAAAATTGGCACATTATAACCCAGGACAAGTGGGTTCTAAATATAGTGTCACAAGGCTACAAGTTCCATTTCCATACCCTGCCAAAGGCAAACGGCTGGCCAGATCTGCCAAAAAATCAATGGGCAGAGGCACAAAAACAAGTCTCATTCCTCATGGACATTGGGGCCATTCAACAAGTACCAGAGCAAGAGCAGGGACAAGGATTTTACTCAAGACTGTTATTGGTACCCAGAAAGGACAAGGCCTGGAGACCAATACTGGACTTATCTATTCTGAACACATTCCTGGATATACCAAAATTCAAAATGTTGACTTTGCAGCAGCTACTGCCCATGCTGGGCAAGAACGCCTGGCTTGTGACTTTAGACCTAAAAGAGGCATACCTGCATGTCCCAATCAGACAATCATGCAGAAGATACCTCCGATTCAAGGCTGGCTCAATGCATTACCAATTCTCTGCACTGCCCTTTGGCTTATCTACTGCGCCCAGGGTCTTTACATAGTGCCTGGTACCAGTAATTGCATTCTGCAGACAAAGAGAAATACAAATATATCCTTACTTGGACGACTGTCTAATTCAAGCAGGGAACAAGGACATTCTTCTACAGCATCTGGCATTTGTGAAAAGACTTCTAATATGCCTAGGGTACACAGTCAATGAAAGGAAATCAAAACTAGTACCCTCTCAAGAGATAATATTCCTGGGTGCAAGCTTAAATACAACTGCCCAGATGGCTTATCTCACGCCAGAAAAACAAAAGCAACTGACTACCTATTTCAAAATGTTGGCAACAAAGGCCCAGTTATCTGCAAGAAAAATTCTGAGGGCTTTGGGCTTCATGGCATCCTGCATCGTACTAATACCATATGCAAGACTGCATATGAGGAAACTTCAATGGTACCTAAAAAGTGTTTGGACTCAACACTGCCACAGCCTGGAAACAATGATTACTCTCATTCCCTGCCTGCAACAGGAGTTTCGATGGTGGGCAAAGGCTTGTCACCAGAACAAGGAACAGCCATTCACATTACCCCCTGTCAGGCAGACACTAACAATGGATAAATCAGATTATGCGTGGGGGGCCCACATGGCAGGAAGATGCATTCAGGGTACATGGTCCTCAAACCAAATGCATCTACATATCAATCAAAAAGAGATGCTAGCTGTTCAAAAGGCCCTGACAGCCTTCAAGGACCTACTTCATCCAGGACAACTACTGATAAAGACAGACAACACCACGGTCATGTGGTATATAAACAAACAGGGGGGCACACATTCTTACCCCCTTTGCAGACTAGCCTTGACTTTGTGGGACACAGCATTGACTTACCAAGTACATCTGCAGGCACAATTCCTGCCAGGAAAGGAAAATACTCTGGCAGACGAACTAAGCAGAAAACTCATGGATCCCCACAAGTGGCAGCTGGATCCACAAGTCTTCAGCATGATAAGGAAATGGGGATGCCCGGACATTGATCTATTCGCCTCCCCTCACAACTACCAACTAAAAAGATTCTGCACAAGGACTTACAACAGACACGCATGGAAAGTGGACGCCCTATCTTACAACAGACAAGCATGGAAAGTGGACGCCCTATCTTTCAGCTGGAAAAACCTATCAGTATATGCCTTTCCTCCACTGCTTCTCCTCCCCAAGGTACTCCTAAAGGTCAGACATTAGAAGCCAAAGATGATACTGATTGCCCCAGACTAGCCCCGCCAGTACTGGTATCCAATCCTAAGGAACTTGTCTCAATGCCCAGCTTGGACCTTACCTCAAATACCCCATCCACTATCCCAGCAAAACAATCCGATCCTGCACAGCCAACTCAGGACTTTAAACCTGGCAGCATGGCGGATAATGTAATCATACAAAACACACCTCTCAGTAAAGCTGTGATGGATGTCATTTTGGAAGCCTGAAGGCCTAGTACTAGAAAATCTTACACTGGAAAATGTAAGAGATTCTGTGCTTGGAACCATGCACAAGGAACTGATACAACTGTACCAAATATTCCTCAGATTTTGCAATACTTAACTGAGATGCTGGACAAAGGCCTGTCTTTTTCATCCATTACAATTCATGCCTCTGCCATTTTGGCTCATTACAATACAGAGCCACCAATCTTTTCTCATCCTTTATTAAAGCAGTACCTCAGAGGAGCCAAAAATGTAAGGCCTCCAAGGAGAACACCAATACCTGCATGGGACCTCAACTATGTCTTGGAAAAACTCACCCTGCCTCATTTTGAGCCAGCTGCTACTGCTGATATAAAGTTTTTATCTTGGAAAACAGTTCTGCTCCTAGCAATAACTTCTGCAAGACGAGTTTTAGAGCTACAGGCACTCATGGCTGTGGAACCTTTTATCATGTTTTATCTAGACAGGGTTTCTCTGAGGACAAACCCAACATTTTTGCCTAAGGTGGTGTCCAGTGCGGCTCTTAACCAAACTATTCATCTGCCAACTTTTTATCCAAATCCACAGAACCAAGGGGGAGTGAATTCTGCATTCTTTGGACGTACACAGACAGCTTAGATTCTACTTGGACAGAACCAAAGTTTTCAGGAAGACAGAGCAATTACTAGTGGCATATGCTGCAGGATCACAAAGGAAGGCTATCTCAAAGCAGATTATTTCAAAGTGGATAGGCCACTGCATTCGTTTCTGCTGTTTTCACCATGGCAAGCCAGTGCCTAATGGCATTAGGCCACATTCAACCTGAGCTGCAGCCACTTCTGCAGCTTTTCTCAGGGGAGTACCAACCTTAAGACATTTTAGAGGCTGCTACTTGGAGTTCAGTGCACACCTTTACAAAGCACTATCATCTGCCACTTTACTCTAAATCCAGGGCAGGCTTTGCCACTGCAGTTCTGCAGGACCTCATAGCTGCTCCTAATGCTGTTTAGCTCCAGCCTCCCAACCATAGCTTTGGGACTCTACCCAAATGTAATGACTGCAACAGTGAAACACGAAGAACATAGTACAGTTGTGTACACTTGCCATAAATGTAGATGTTTGAGTGTATTCACTGTTGCAGTCCAGGTTACCCACCCGCCATCCCCCTTTTTTCTGCTGGAACTTATCTTTCCTTCTCTGATTTATACAACCTATGCGGTGTATTTGCTTGTAGATGAAGGTAAAGTTTATATTGGTGCATGTATTTATATATATATATATATATATATATATATATATATATATATATATATATAAATTTTGGCTACCCTTTCGGGGGGCACCTGACATCTGGGGCAAGAAAAACTGAAGAAAATGGCGTCAGCTGCTTCTTTTATACAAATGACGACCTGACGTCAGGGAAGGGGCAACAGCAGCCGACGCACAACCCAAGACTTTGGAATTCAGGCCGACTGAGGGCAACCTGCCAACAGGATTACCCAAATGTAATGACTGCAACAGTGAATACACTTGAACATCTACATTTATTGTAAGTGTACACAACTGTACTTTATGCTTATTTGGGAGAATATTTTTTTGTTTCACCCGAGGTTTAGCAATTTATGATACCTGGATGACCTGTTTTTTGTTTGGGAAGGGGATTGTGAAGACATTGAACCTTTCATGAATTTTTTTTTGAACACCACAGATTTTCTGAGTTTTATCCATGGGGTTGGACATGGTAAAACAAATTTTCGTGATGTGCGCTTAGAGATGCAAGAGGGGAATTTAGTGTCCAGTATCTACAGAAAAGATACATTTTCATACTCTTATCTCAATTTTAACAGTAACCACCCTATGCATTCTAAGAGAAATCTTGTCAAGGGGCAGTTTATACAAGCAGCCCGCATAACATTGAAAGATGAACTTTTGACGCAGGAGTTTGAGGTTATTTCTGATATGTTTCTGTACAGAGGTTACCCATTAGATTTGGTTACCAAGTTTAAGTTGGAGGTCATTGACAAAAGGGATAGCCATTTTACTTGTGTTCTAGGGGAAACCCCATCTTATTGCTGATATGGCAAAGATTCCTTCAACAAAGGGAACTTTTCTCTAGGGATGGCTATTACACACGATGGACTTAGTACAGTGGTCAAGGAGATAGTTACCCACAACTGGGCTGTTCTCAAACTAGATGAGGACTTACACCACCATCTAGGTGACAAGCATACATTTGTTTATGAAGTACACAGCAATCTAAAAGAAGTGTTAGAAAGTGTAGACCCACACCAAAGTTAGGTACTAACAAATGCTGCACGTGCAAATACTGCCAATATATTTTGGAGAATGACAGGGTTACCCTAAAGAATTTATTGCAAAATGTGGGTACTTTGAAAAAGGGAGACTGCAACACCACGGGTTTGATCTATATTGCAGTTTGTAATAAATGTGCTGACTTTTATGCAGGGAAGACAGAGAAAACTGACCAAGAAGATTTATGAACACCTCTATGACATGAAAAGGGCCAGTTTAAATAATGCCCTATACAAACACTCCTTGACTAGTGCTGGTTTTAAAAAGTTTTTATTTGGTATTTTGGAAATCGTTCCGAAAGACCTGGTGGGGGAGGGTGCTTGGGAGAACAGGCTGGAATATAGGGAACTCCTTTGGCAGTTAAGGCTAGACACCACGGTCAAGCCAGGCCTTAAATTTGTTTCCCTACAGCCTTTCATCAGATTAAGAGCTGCTAAGTTGTAAATCAACACACTGACAACTTTTTAAGTTGATACTTGTAAAATGAATTTATGTTTTGCAACATGTTTGTTTTGTAAGAATTATGATTTACTGATTCTGCAATATCTTTAAAGTATTTCATTGGATATTTTTATACATTTTTTATTCCCAAGTTGGGTTTATCTGTTGAAGAAAAACTTTTTTGGGTCTTGGGTAATGTTGATTACTTTATAGTGTTGTACACATCTACTAGGGGAGTTTGGTTCAGTAATCAGTAGCAACCAATTGTTTTAAATATTTTATTTGATTGACTTAATTGTTTTAATTAATTGATACGGATGATGGATAGGAACTGTATTTAAACAGGATTTGTGCAACACTTGTTAGTTCTGAAGAAGTCCAGGGATGGACAAAAGCGCTTAACTACTTTTTGTGCCTTGTTATATTAAAGAGAAGTTTTTTTTCCACTGGTTGTATTACCTACTTGCTGACCACGACACCTTTGGGATTAATAGTTTTATCTTGGTGGTGTTTGTGCTGCACATCCGTTTGAGTACTGCAAAGTCCCAGTTGGAGCCATTGCATGATCTCTCATTTATAGTGTCACCTGGCTGCAGTTTAGATGTTGGTCAGTTGCCCAGAAAACAGAATAAAGTTACTACAGCCTGCAGGCCATCTTCTCTTAACATCTTCCTTTTCCGACAGCTACTGTTGTAATGTGTTGGGGTCTTAAGACACAATTGCTTTATTTGGTGCCCCTCACAAGATTTCATATGAGAGGCTTGCAGTGGGCTCTCAACTGGAAGATCCATTGGACCAAACTATTTCTCCATGCATTATCCAGAATATGCTGGGGATACTTGCAGTAGTGATTACTGTGACATCCCCACTCTGGGCCAGTAATCAAGGAGCGTGAATTCTCACCACAGACACTGGAGAGGGATGTTCACTTTGAACAAAAATGGATACACACAGTATTTCCAGATGCAGCACTCTGCATCAAGCACAATTTCTCTTTAGAGCACACATGGAATACACTCAGTCCAGGGTTTGGATTTCTCTATCTGTTTCCCTCTGGGTCCCCAATAGGACTTCCCACTGGTACAGCTATAGAGTTGAGACCTCAGCCGAGTGTCCAAGCCAAGTTCTCCACCACTATCTCTGTGAAACCAGTGCTTCATGCCCCTGCTCCAAGCAGCTAACGCACATGCACTTTGAGATTTTATTTTCACACTTGCACACACACACCTGGGAAAGGCTGTCACAGATTTACTAGCTATGCCCCCCTTCTGCCCAAACTATAAAGTAGTGACACTGCCACCAGACATTCCAAAGCCAGCTACTCTAAGGCTATTGCAAGGATACCCAGTTATACTGAGTGAAATTAATATTAATAGAAGTGGTAATGTTGACTAAACAGCAAGACTTTCAAGAGTGGCCACAAGTGTCACCAAATAAATATAAGTGCTCTCAAAGGTTAAAATATTCCTTAAAAGACCAGCCACAATGAAAAGTTTAAATATATTTAATAATAAATAAGAAAAGGACATGAAAATACTAAATATCCATTTACAGTAAACACTAGAGTTTCAATCACAGAAAATATTAAAATAACACAGATGAATAGATTCACACAGATACAGAAAAACAGTACTTAACTAATCTCAGTATATTTTCCTGACTGTTCTAATGAATTATTACTCCCTGGTCACTTACTAGAGCAAGGCAAGATAAAGTAGGTGAGGGGTCCTTCCTTGTCAGGTTCCAAAAACAGAGTACTGAGAGACTTCAGTCTCACCTAGTATTAAAATATAATTTTTAGTGATGGATTACAGAATGACATCACATACATCTGGTCATCTGACTTCTGGTTCCCATGCTACCCCCCCCCTTGGTTTGAAGCTGTCAGGATTTAGCACATGTATCAATAATATACACACACAGAGCCTTGCTAAAATCTGCTGAAGCTCTTGGAAGTCATAAAACAATTTCATACCTCCACCCTTCCAGAGTAGCAATTAGTTCACCCCGAAGACAGTACACAAAGCTTCCTAGTGCAGACTTTTTCTGTCTGGTTGCAGTGAAAACTGTAAGATACAATCTTTATGGCCTAAGCCAGGTAATTTAATTTCAAACTATTTTCAAAGTTAGGTGGATTAAGATTAACCTCTTCTCTTCCAGTATTCTCTGTTAAAATATATATTTAAATAGTTATAATAATGCTTGTATATTTTTTTTTCTATCCATCAAGACACATTGTAGGTAAATTTTTAACACAAGCAGCTTTGCAAATACATTTTTCAACAACACAAGCATCTGTACAAATTAGTTTGATATGCAAATCACATCTAATTCTTTACAAAATTCCAGCTAGCTGTGCTGGCATGTTACACATCCACAAGCCCTACATCTCCTGGTATAGCTGGCAATATCTCACATCATCACAATTGTATCTAACAAATTTAAGTAAGGGATGTCTCTTTGCACCTAATGTGTCATCCGTTTGTACCTAATGTATCATCAGAGATGGTCACCATGGACACATCTCCTTTGAGACAACTTTGTTTCGGGCAGACACTCCAATGGATATGGATGCAGCAAGAGGTCATACTTCACATTGGCATACTGGAGATGAGGATGAACCTCCTGTCATTGTTGGCCTTTCAAGACTATTTTCCCCAGGATGCAGTGCAATTTTGTTGCACTCAGACAACAGGTCAGTAGTATGGTATGTCAACAGACAAAGGGGGACCTGATCCTATATCAAGAAGCAATGAGGATCTGGGACTGGGCAGTAGATTTACACATTCTGATGTGTGCATCCTCAGTTGTGCTAACTCATTGGCAGACAAGCCCAGCAGATGGATTCTGATGCCACATGAGTAGTTCCCTAAGCTTCACAACCACACAAATGATTTTCTTGTCCTGTCTTGCTGCAACCTTTTTGCATCCCAAACCAACACAAAATGAAGCAGCTTTTTCTCCCTCATCCCTCCTTAAGGACAGGATATTCAGGATGCCGTAGTCATCCATGATCAGTAGTCCTTTTGTCTGCATTCCTACCCTTTCCTCTGATGATGAGATTTGTGCAAAATCAAAATAATTCTCATAACACCTTTTTGGCCCCAACAGTAAACACCAGAGTTCCTTCCTTGGCTTCACTTAGAGACCCTTGCTTCTAGAGCCTCACCTGGGCCTTTTGTCCCATCTCTCCAGCAAGCCTCATCCAAACATTAAACCTCTCATATTAACATTGTGGCTTCTCCTGTTCCCCTGATGGCCAGGACCCAGCTTATTTATTTATTTTGCTTGCATTTGATTACAAGGAAGGTCAGTCTGGGTCATGCAAGACCACTTTTCAGTTGAAGCCCTGAGAGAAAATCTCCAGCATATTTAGTGAAAGAAAACCTTACAAAAATATTATAGCAGACAATATTTAAAGTGTGGTAATTACAGATTCAGCATAGACTAGATGTCTAGGTATGTTTGACAAGTACCAGCTGTCAAAGAAGGAAATGTGGTAAGGAGGGAAGTAGCTGGGGAAGCCCAGATATAGAGGAGTTGGGCACATGAATTCAAAAAGAGAAATAGATCAAAAGTTAAATGTTGACAGAGAATCGGAATACTAAAATCTGAAAAGATCTAGAGGACTGTGTGTAAAAGCAGGTGAGAAGGATTGTTTATCCTCCAAAGGTGGTCCACAACTTTTTGATAGGGAATATAAACCACCTACCACCAGGAAGATCTATAAAGGTAAATCAGTCAGGTTTTCTTTGTGGGCTATGCAGCAGCAAATTGATCTGTTTACAGACTTCCATTCCTTGCATTCTCTAGTTCCTTACTAAATTGTTAGTGACTATTCTGCTTTCTCACCCATAAGAATACACTTAGCAGCTATCACAAATATTCGGTTCCAGTTCCTTGGCTTCTCAGAAGGTGTGCAATACATTATGAGGTCCCTTTCTGATGAGACCATGAGTTAAAGGTGCTGTTCCTCCTTGGGATCTCTCATTGCATTTTAGAAAAGCTCACTCATTCTCCCTTCAAGCGTGCAACACCAGCTTACCTTAAACTTCTTTCCTTGCTAGAGTTTCCACTGTGTGATTTCTTAAACCTTTTGTATTAGAGGCACATGTGATATATACAAATGACCCCTTAAGGACATCATGTGTTTCAGCTATATGGCAGTTCTGAATGCCCATGACTTTTTTTCTTTTTAAGTCTGTTATGGACAAATTCAGGCCTGTAAAGCCAAACCCACCTTTATTGGCCCGAATTTGTCCATAACAGACGAGAAACGTCATGGACATTCAGAACTGTCATATAGCTGAAACACCTGATGTCCTTAAGGGGTCATTTGCATATATCCCATGTGCCTCTGATACGAGATTAAAGGAATCACACAGTTGAAACTCTAGCATGGCTAGATTTTTCTTTAGTTTTTACTGATTGGTTTAATTCATTGCTTTAGTTTGCTAAACTTCTTTCCTTTAATACCCTTTTTCCTCACAGCAATAATGTCTGCAAGGAGAGTCTGAGTTATAGCTTCTATCATGCTGTCCTCTGTATTTATTCTTCTATAAAGATAGAGCATTCTTATAACCAGTTCCAGCCTTTATGCCAAAGGTAGCCTCAGAATTCAGTCTTAATCAAGCCATCAGTCAACCTTTTCCCTGTATGCCAACAAAGGCAAATACAAATTACATTGTTGTGCACCGACTTTTTAAGATTTTACATGCTCATAACTGGCACCTACAGAAAAGATGACTAACATATCACCTTTACCTCCAACAGAATGGGTCAAAAGATTTATTTATTTTATGTATTTAAATTTGTTTACCGGGAAAGTCCAACTGGGATAGAGCCCATTTTCAGTGGGGGCCCAGGGCGAAAGGCTCCAGAAGCATGCCTTTAGAATGTGGGAGGAAACTGGGGTACCTAGAGGAAACCCAAGCGAATGCAGGGAAGACATGCAGACTCTGCACAGAAGGCACCCCAGCTGAGAATCAAACCGGAGAGCCTCTTGCTGTGAGATGACAATGCTAACCATTGCACCACTGGGCCACCCAAATCTAAAGTCATATTATTCCGATGGCTTTTAGACTACATTGTCTACTGATACGTTTCCAGTAGTATTACCATTCTGGAGGCCATTCAACTAGATTTATGTCTGCATTAGCCTTCATCAGAAGTTCTTCGGGGGACAGCATTTGTGCTGCTGCAGCATGAGCTTCACTGTATATTTTTGCACGACACTGTAAGTTGGATGTGATCTCAAGATCCAGCTGCCCCTGTAGTGCCACCATTCTCCATGGTATTCTGTCATGGTCCCACCCAAGACATTTAGCTTGGACCCCTACCCTTAAATTTGAAGTATATGGGTTGGATCGTGTCATTTATAAAAAGTTATGTACATACCAGTATGATAGGTCTTCATGATCCGTATCCATTCACTTAAAAAAAAAAAAAAAAAAAACGATCCCTCTTCCACCTTCCATATTGTCACCCTATTATTCCCAGCAGGCCTCATTGACCTCACTCAAGGCTTTCTTTAGGATGGTATACCTTTTATGGCATTTCTCTATCTAATTTGTTGCAGAGCCATAGCTGCTTGTCCAACAGACTCTATCAGGAAGAAGGAGGGAAGCGTGGAGCTTGAGCTTTTGGAAAAATTATGCCAGAGTCGATACCGCCTGAGGCAATCAGTTTGAAGTGCGCAGGATTAGATCATGAACTTTCATATTTCTGTAGGGAGCTTGTTCTACATGGCTGAAATGATTTTGGCACAGCCTATGGAAACTGAATTCACTAATACAAGGGAGTCATCTGAGAATGTGAATGGAGATTATATGGGGTGATCTAATTTTTAGATTGTTTTAGGTGTAGAACAGTAGTTGGAGTGGAGAAGTTTGAAAGTTAGGATAGATAGAGGAAGCAGGCTCAGGCTTATATAGGAGGCTGACTAGCTCTTTGGAAGTTATTGCAGCGATGTTAAGTTCTTGGGACAGGGTGATAAAGTGATAGAACTTATTAATTGTTTGAACAGAGTAGGTACTTTGGCTGGAGTTTATTGTTGTTATGGGAAGGTCATATTTGAATCTAGTATGAGAACATTTACTGCCAGTGATTATGGAGTAGCAGGCTTTTTGAGCTGATTACTCAGTCTGTGAGGATTTCTGTGTGCTGTTTAAAGGAGAGGCAGGGGTCTATTCGAAGTCCTTGGTATGGCTCCATGACTAAAGTGCAGATGTGATCATAAGGCATTGGAACATTCAGAAGTTAAAAAAAAAAAAAAATCTGCAGTGAGGCATGTCCCAGACCAACATCTCTACTTTTTTATGTTAATTCTAAGATTGCTGTATCTCAGGGAAAGGAGAAATACCCACAATACTTCAGTCTCAGTCTTATAATGCAGAAATTGGTGCTCAGACATTATTGCTCACACGTAAGTGCCAGTTATGAATGTGTAGAATACAAGCTTGGCATCCCTCAGTATTTATATTACTATACATGTTGAACCATACTTTTTGTTTAGATCTAAGATAAAGACTCTGTCTTAATTTCTGGCAAATTCCAAACAGAATAACTGCTGGCTGCCTTGAACTCAGGAGCTTTGTCCTCCCATAATGCTCTGGACCTTCACAGCTCCAGATCTCATTTGCCACCATTGGAAGTGGAACAATCCAAGTGCCATGGAGCTAAGGGATGTCTCCCACTTACCTCAGCCTTTTTTCACAAAACCCTGCATGGCTTGTGTTTCTAGTGGTTTGCAACTGTTCTTAGATTCTGTTGTTACTCAGTCCTTTAAGCTAGACTTTAGCCCTAGACACCTCTCAATGCTTAGGCAGCTGCCTAGCATTGTTCTTAGCTTGTTAAAATATAATAATGCTGATAGTAATATTCATATAGACTATCGTTGTTAACTTTGTTTCTGCCTGATAGTAGTTCTTAATATTGAGCCAGAAAACAGCGACTAAAAATTCAGAGTACTGATCTGTCACTGTTATGGATAAGAAGCATGTTAAGTGTGGGTGCAAAATCTCATCCTAAGACCTGCATGTGTCATGTGTTATTTGCTTAGGGAGAGATCACATATATGTCAAATGCAAGATTTTTTTTTTTAAGTGTTTTGATCCAGAGTCCTTGCAGATTGAAGCAGCAAACTAAAAAATGAAAGGCACCTGATTCTCAAACAGTTGAAAAGGGAAAGGATAAAGACAGAGAAAAAGGATAGAGACAAGGACTTGAAAAAGGAAGGCACAGGATTTTCATACCACTCAGATCTGAAAGTTCCTTGGGCCTAGAAAGAGGACTCCTCTCCACCTTCCACCTCAGCTGCTCTGGCCAAGTCTCACTTGGAGAGTATTGTTATTTAAGATAATGCCACCTCCTGCAGTTGTCTCTCAGACACTCGTTAAAGAGGGAAATATTAAGATGTATTCCTTGAAGACCTCCTTCAGCAGCTAGGGTGGCTTGGATTGCCTTCCCTTCTCCATTACTAGCTCCTTCCCCGGTGCCTGTCTCTGTGCTGGTGGTTTAGGAACGAACATGACTTCTGGACCGTGTAACATCATGTCTGATACCTTCTCTTTTAGTTCTAATTTCTTTGTATCTGATGCACACTATCCTAAGGCTTTAAGGATTGTGCAAGTCCTAGCTTTGAATGCTCAGTGCTGGGTCTTTTTGGCTCCGACCTGTGTGGGGCCTTTTACAATGTGAGAGTCTTGAACTTTATGCTGTGGTCTCAGGCTTAGACCTGTTTGGCTCCTCAGTGCTGGGGTTTTGACCTTTGGCCCCAGCCACCACTGCTTCTGTGGTGGATGGCTCTGCTTCAGAGTTAGACTCTCAGGTACCAATGGATTCCAGATTGGCATGTGAAGTAATGGAGAGGATAATAGCTTCTCCTTTGAGACTTGCTACAGAGCTTCCTTTACTGCTGACTCCACCCTCCGATGCCTGCATACCTGTTTGTAGACCCCATTTCATGGCTGTCCGACAGAGCAGGTCGGATGCCCTCAAAGAAAATTCCATAGTGCATATTCATGCTTTAGGAGATTCTGATCAGTCATAATCAGAGGTTCCCAAGAAGAGAACATATAAAAGTAGACACAAGACCTCCACAGCAGAGTTTGCCATCCCAGACATGGACTTGGAGTATTGAGATTGTTTCCCACAATCCCTTCTTGAAAATGCTTCCTTTGGCAAGATCCTTGAGCTAATGAAAGCTAATGAGTCAGAGGGAATTCTGGTGTGCCAAACCGCCTTCTCAGGATGAGGTACTGACCTTTGAGGTGTACAGTTCTGCACCATCTACTGCTTGGGTAGGCCATCTTGCTGATAATCTTGTGGATTTGGTCACTAGGAAGGCATAACAGGAACTTGACACTACGGAAGCTATATACACCAAAAAGTCTGTTAAGATATTGCACGCTCCTAAAGATAGGCAGTTCTGGTTGAAAGGTCCTCCACTGGACTCCAAGACCATTGCAGCAGCCACCAAGAAGGAGCTCTTGGAAGAGTCTTCTACTTTCCAGCCTCCTAACAGAGAATCTAGGATGATAAACAGAATGGGAAAGCAAGCATACACCTCAGGTACATTTGTCGTGAGGGCAATAAACTACCTCATACACATGAATTGATTCCAAAGGGGCTTAACTCTTCAAGCTGCAGATACTTTGAAGGTGCTACTGGAGCAGGATTCTTAGAATTATAGGCCAGCCTGGGAATGATGTTGAATATCATGAACCTTTTCATATGGCTTTCCATAATGCCACTGATGGAGCAGTTAAGAGTGACAGGCACTAGTATTAATGTATCATAATGCCTGGCTCTGCTTATGTAATTTTCAGGGCAATTTCATTGTGCCCTTCACAAATGTTCCCTTCGATGGTACCACCTTATTTGGCCTAATGGTGAAAGAAAGGTTGTCCAGATATGAAGAAGGAAAGAGACTGCCATAGGGGTGAGATTTGCAGCTCTCCATGAACTTTAAACAGAAATCATGCAAATCCACATAATTTAGGAATTCCCAATGCCAAGCCTTTGACTCTAACTCAGACAGGAACAGTCTTAACAGAGGTCATTCCTTTAACAGATGAAAGTTACAGGGTTGAAGTGGTCCTCAGAATCGAGGGATATTCCTCATAAATAGAGGAAACATATAAATATCCGATTACATACTCGGTTGGCCTGTGTCTGAGTTATTTTTTTGCAAAATGTAAGGGCTAAAAACAACCACTGGAATTGAAGGCTAGGCTTCTTGAGATCCTCATAGATCAGTAGACTAGTAAATACCTATGAACCTTTGATCGTAAGGGTTTCATTGCCTCTCCTCTGAAAAGCAGAACCAGCAGCCCTGAAGGTTTGACTGACTCTCCATCTCTGGAGGCAGTTGGTGGGGTGTCCTTCTCACCACTCATCTGTGTGGCTGGCCGTCAGACAGGACAAGTGGATGAGAGAGATAATATCCAGAGGCTATACCATTCCACCCCCACTAACCTGCCTGCTTCCAGATGTTCTACCCCACTTAATATGAAGCAGCAAAGAAGGAAATTGCTCTCCTTCTTCAAAAAAGAGACATCCAGAAGTCCCACCAGACCAGAGAGGGTGAGGATGTTATTCCAGATTCTTTTTAGTACCCAAGAAAAACAAGGGCATAAGGCCTATCCCTGTATCTCATTGTCAATCACTTTGTTAAAAGACCCATTCTGAATACTCACAGTGCAAGTGAACTTACCATGCCAAGAGAGGATGATTGGATGTGCTCTGTAGACCTCAGGAGTGCTCATCTCCACAAAAAAAAAAAAAAAAACTGTAAAAGAAACTAGGAGGTACTTATACTTCTGGCTAAGAGCCAGTCATGATCAGTTCAAAGCCCTGCTCTTCTGTCTCAACACAGCCCCTAGTGATCACCAAGTACATGGCAGTAGACACAGTCCACATACATCTCAAAGGGATGTGTGTTTCCCTATCACAGTCCACATACATCTCAGAGACAAGTGTGTTTCCCTATCTGAAAGTACAGTTGTGTAAAATCTTACCATAACAGTAGATGTCTTTCTCTTCACTCTTGCAGTATTCCTTATGCAAGGGATCTCCTGCCAAGGATAGCCCAATGTCCAACCAGTGTACCAAAGCCTTTGGAATTTTTAGACATTGTACATCACTTGTGTGCTCCCCACACAAGGTATAGGGCATGAAGGTGACATATGGACAAACATACCTCAGAAATGAAAAGCCCAAGGAGGAGCAGAAAGACTAGGAGGAACATGTGCATCCAAGAGGAGGAAAGAGAAAAGAATCCCTGGTCAGGAAGGCAATAAGAATAAGGCAGAGCTGAAGAGGGAGGAGGGAGGGAGTAAATACTGCAGCAGTGAGCAGAAGGACATCTACTGTTAGATAAGGTTATTCACAACTGTAATATGACCTTCCATGTCACTCTTGCAGTATTTCTCATGTAAGGGAGAGTACAAAAGCTCAAGAGGAAACCTGTGAGGAGGAAACCACTGAGGAGCTCTCTAGAAACCCATGCAGGGTAGCCCTGGCAAAGCCAGCTCTTACTCTGAAAACAACACCCAACTTGTAATGTTTACTGAAGGTATGGACAGAAGTCCAAGTGGCAGCCTCAAGGATGGAATTTGGTATCCTGTCCTTTGAAAAAGACACCAGAGGTAGCAACAGCACTGGTAGAGTGAGCCTTTACAGAAGCAGAAAGACATTTATCATAAAAGGAGTAACAAAAAGAAATGGCCATAGAAATCCAGAACAATATGGTTTATTTAGAAACTGTCAAACCCAAAGACTTGGGATGAGAGGAAACAAAAAGTTGCTCAGATTTATGAATGGCCTTAGTCTTATCCAAACAATATCTGAGCTGTCTATGCAAATCCAAGGTGTGTAGAACCTTCTCACTAGCAGTTTGCGGAGAAGGAAAAAAGGATGGTAAATTAATAGACTGATTAAGAGAACTCAATGACCACCTTGAATATAAAAGACAAATTAATACAAAGAGACACCCTGTGAAAAACTATAAAAGGAGGAACAGCCATAAGAGCATGAACTTCAGATATTCTGTTAGCTGAAGTAAGGGCCAAAAGAAGAATAGTCTTTGAAGTATAATGTTGCAAGGAAGCTAAAGCTGCAGGCTCAAAGGAGCCTGAGTCAGTTTTTGAAGAACAAAACTGAGGTTCCCAGAAAGGTGGAATAGGCTTCCTGGAAAGCCTGATATGAAGAATACCTTTGTTTGACCTCAAATCTAGAGGCTAGAGGAGGAGTTAAGGGCGGACAAGCTGAAATAGCTGAGAGATGAGCTTTAACTGAAGAATATGCTAACTCAGCATGGAGCAATTGGAACAAATAAGAAAGAACCAGGGGGATCCTGGTTATGAGAGAGGCGCCAGACAGAAAATCTCTTCCATTTGGGCAAATATGATTTCCTGGTAGTGGGATTCCTGGCCTCCCGCAGAACCTGAAGTACATTCTCAGAAAAGGGGTGCCTAAAAGGGATCAAAAACCTATCGCCCACAGCATCAGTTGAAGAGCAGACAAATGAGGATGGAAAAGAAATCCCTTGTCTTGTGTGAGAAGGTCCACCTAGTGAGGTAACTTGTGGTGATTGCCCTTGGCTAAGTGAAAAAGAAGGGGGAACCAATGCTGTATGGACATAAAAGGAGTCACTAGCGAGATTTTTGGGGAGATTTGCTTGTTGTGCAGGACCCTCAAAATCAGGGGAAGGGGAGGGAAGGAGTAGAGAAACATCCCCTTCCAAGGAAAAGGTAGTCCACCTTCCAAGCCAGAGGACTGTGGAACAGAAGATGGGAAGTTGTCTGTTCAGAGGGGAGGCAAAAAGATCTACCTGAGGAATACCCCACCAGTGGACAATGTCCAGAAACACATCTGTGTGAAACATCCATTCATGAGCCTGTTTGCTGGACCTGCTCAGAGAGTCCGCCCCAATATTTTGCTCTGAAGGAATGTAGACAGCCTGAAGAGTCACTTGATACTAGACAGTGAGATCTCAGACCTAAAATTGCCTGGGAAGGTTGAGAAAGAAGAGCTAAAACATACCTGGTCAGGAGTATAGACCTTTTTGCCAAAATGTTCCATGGCTGTACTATTTTTGTCTGAAGGAAATAGCTTAGTAGAGGGCAAAAGCTTTGAAGAGACTGACATTACAGAAGGATCAGTAGAATGACATTTATACAGAAATTTATAATCATCCAACATCTTGTAAAATCTGTCAGGTTTTTTTGGAGGGCTGGAGGCTGTAAATCAGGGGCAACAGAGGCTGTGGAAAAGGTATCTGAGGGCAGCCAAAACTGGAGGAGCAGCAGAGGGTTTGGGAGACTCCATTTGGAGGAGTTCATAATACCTCTTCTGAATATCAGAAACCTGAGAACAGTCCCCCTTGAAATATTCAATTATACAAGAAATAGTGTCCCCAAAAAATAATTCTTCTAAAGCAGAATCTGGACTAATAGAATCCTCGTCTTCAGACCCGTAATACAAAGGAGAAGTAATCTGAGAAGAATATGCCAAAGACTCTTCCTCAGAATCCAATTTCTCATCAGAGGATTCTTGTTCCCTGAGCCTCTTAAGAGGGCGGATAACCAGTCAGGAGCAGGCACAGGGACTTCTTGAGGAGGCTTCAAGGTCATTAAAGCATTAAACAACTCCTGAGTAAAATCCTGACATTCACATTGGTAAATCTTTAACAGCAGGGGAAATATGCTTGTTTTTTCTTTTGAGGGAATTCCGCATGAAAAACCCTAGGAGGTTTGGGCCCCTGCCAACACTCAACCCACATATAGGGAATCACCTCCCAAACTAGAATCTGTGGAATTCCTCTTGGTCCCTCAGATATAATCAGCCAAGTTTCCCCCTCAACGTGCTGAGCAGATGTTTGTAAAGCCTCCAAGGATGTGTGAGAAGTCAGATCCATGCTGGCCTCAGACAGGGCTGTGGCAGAGGAATTCAAAGCAACTATCGGAAGATCCTCCAGGCTTTCACCAGCCTAGAGAGAGAGATGTCTGGGAAAGCTGGACAACAGCTGAATCAGACCTGAGTTTTTTGGCCTTTTTCCTGGCAGGCAGCTGATCCTTGGGATGGAAAGACTCCACCATAGCACCTTGCACCAATAATTGTAGACATTGGTTTTCTAGGTAAATAGACAAGGCGAGACAACTACATAGGGTCTTTAGGACAAATGTTTGCGACATAGAACACCACGTATGGTTGTAAAAAGCACCCAAACAGAAGAGACACTGCTTGTGATTGTCTTTATGTGGAATCTGCCTCCCAGACTGACATGTAAACTCACTAAAATAAAAATAAAGAAGACGAGGAACCTCAACAGGGCACTTATCTGAAACATGACTCATTAACCAGCACAGAGGAATAGCATTCAGACCAACATTCAGTGATGGTGTTTGGACTAGCAGCAAAGACGTTCTAAGGTATGTAAGTCCGTACATTACCATTATGCCCTACACTGTGAATGGGAAGCATATGCGTGATGTACAATGTTTATAAATTCCAAAGGCTTTGGCATTCTGGCCATATGTTGGGCTATCTTTGGCAGAAGGTCCCTTATGTAAGAATACTGCAACACTGGTATGGAAGGACATCAGTTTGCTCCTCTTTGCAACAAGCTTAGAGTCCTTAGTATCAGGCAGAGACTGCTTTTTACAGCTCTGGCTATCTTTAAGTATATCAGTCAGTGTCAAAAAAGCATTCCTCCACCCTGCTCCAAATGTAAAGTTCATTGGCTACTGCATTGTCAGTTTCTACTTTTTCTGTTTGCTGACTGTCAGATTGATGGTATCTCTACTAATGCACCAATAGTTAAGACTTATGGTGTCTTCCCTGGCTATGCGTTTCTTGCCTACCCACACACGAGAATTTTTCAGTGGTTTCAAGTGGTTGCAGCTGTCAGACCTGTCCTTCCTTTCCAGTCCTCTGAACTGGTGGCTGATATTGCATAATCTCCTGCTCTGCCATTCCTTTCTTTTACTTCCCCCAGCAGAGGTAGTTAATATGGATGCTTTTTATCGTGAGTGGGATGATATTTTGAAGGGGGTTCAAGGTGTATGGACACGTAAGACAGTCTTCTTATCAATGCTGTGGAGACGAGTGGTCCTAGCATTGCAGGGGATTCCAGGACCTCCTTCCCTAACAATCACAGAAAAAGTCAGCATTTTTGGTACATCAACAAGCAGTCCCATCTCCTTTGCAGAAAAGCAGTGAGTGAGGGTGTGGCAATGGGTTTTGAATTCACATTGCTTTCTATTAGCAATGCACATTTCGGGGAATTCCAGCTGTTTACCTTACAAGCTCAGCAAATCTATTCTGATGCCTCAAGTGGATGTTCAACAGATATTCATCCTCTGGGGCAAACCATGATGTGATCTTTTTGCAACTCCAACCAATACAAAATGTAGCAGATACTTCACCCTATTGTCCCAGAGGGACAGTCACCAAGGGGTGTTGTAGTCTTGTCAGTGGACCACAGTTTATTTTGTGCCTTCCTGCCACTCCCAGGTTTTATACCCAAGTCATTAAACTGCAAATCTAGTGTAATTCTCATTGCCCCCCACCATGGCCCAGACCGATATGTTTTTCCTTGCTAGGGCCTCATCTGAAAGAGCCTCCTTTACTGCTGGATCTACTGTGTCCCCCATCCAGCCAGTTTCACCCAGACAGTCCCAGTCTCAAACTTGCCAAGTGGTATCTTCAATTCCAGTGATGGATAAGGATCCTTTCCTGTCACAGACAGTAGTTCAGATCCTTTTTGCTTCCCAGAGAGAGTCTTTTCCAAAGGTATACAAACGTAAGTGGTTCTTCTCAGAAAATAGAACCCTTTACTGCTCCATATCCAAAGTGCTGCACTTCCTAGTGTCCTTATAAACAGAGATCCAGTTTCTCTACTGTCAGCCTGCAATTGGCCTCCATGTCTAACTACCATTATGGGCTTCAGAATCATTCCCTGTCTTCTAACAAACTTTGCAAGGCATTCCTCAATGAAGTATTTATTGTTCTTCCTTCCTCAAAGGACCCCATGCCTCACTGGGATTTGAATTTCATATTGGTGGCCTTAACCACCCCCACCCTTGAACCAGCCTCTTCAACAGATTTAAAATTTCTATTCTGAAAAAAACGTTTTCTTAATGGCTATCACTTCTACAAGCAGAATTTCATAACTTCATGTGTTCTGTAGTATGATACCTAATCTCCCACAACAGTAGCTTTCCCTAAGAAACACGTCTTCCTTTAACCTCAGGTGGCCACAGAGGTAAACCTAAATCAACCCATTCATTTGTCAGTATTTTTCTCTAGTCACATGATTTGAGGAAAATATTTGCTTCACACACTGGATGTTCATCATCAGCTCTGATTGTATTTACGTAAAACCATAAATATCAGAAAGGATACCCAGTTGTTTCTTTGCCCAAGATAAATTGGGAAAGAAGGTTTCTAAATAAACCCTTTCAGAATGATTGCCAAATTTCATATCTTTTGCTTATGCAAATGAGATTCTCCTTTCAAGGCCAATAGGTCATTCCACCAAATCAGTGGCTATATCTGCTGCCTCTTATAGAACTATTACAGTAGAGGAAGTATATGCAGAAGTTACCTGATCTAACACGCATACCTTCTTGTGGGGATTATGTCCTGAAGGGGTATCCTGTCATGATGCCACCTAAGAAGTAAGGTATCTTGGGATTCTATCCCATCAATCAGATTGGACAGAGAGTTGAAATAAGATAATGCTTGCCATAACAATGGGTGCTTTTCATCCTGGTCTGTCCAATGTAACATCCCACCCTCTACTCTCCATCCCTTTATCTTATTTTCGATCCCTTTTTCTAAGTTGTCGTGCTTGAGTTATAGTTCTAAGAAAATGGGAACACTTGATCTGAGGTTAGGTGAGGCTCACAGCATTATAGGAGAGTAAAATTTAGGAGCTTGAGACAGAGAGCACTGGCAGATTGCCAGATAGGATCCTGCAAGTGGCTTCAGTCATACTTGACAAACTAAGATGGAAAGGAGCTGTGAGGTTACCCGAGTAAGGTATTCTTAACAATCATAGCTTAGTAGACAGTTAAGGATTCTTTTCTGTTTCTTTCCCTAACTTGGATGTATAGTTTTTTACACATTCAAAGGTTTTAAAAACTTATCCTGCACAACATAATCATCACTTCCACTGATGATCTGTGGCAAGTTGCCAGTTCACGGTGAAGTGCTACTGCCAGAGTGTGGAGAAACGTGACAGCACATCAGAATTGGGGATAGTGATATTTCTGCAGCATATTTATCAGAACTATATTAACCCCAGCCAGTGCATCACATGTGAACTTGGATTAGTAAGAATACATTGTGGGCAGCTAATGCCTCTACAGAAAGGGAAGCCTGAGCAGTGTATGTCCTGGGGGCTATGTCATTTTAACAGAATAAGGAAAGTTATTTTCTATGCCGTATCTATTCTGTATTCATCCACGATGTCAACAGGCAGTAACATCGAGCACGGAATCAACTTCTGTCTACCATACCTCTTGATCTCTTAGCACAAGAATTCTGGACTGTGCCAAAAATAATGGGAGAAATAAAGGTCACAAATCAAGGACAGATTTTATTTTGCTTTTATAAAATTAGAAATCTCATAGAATAACAGGTTTTGCATTAGCACACATTTTTAAAGGGCATGAAAGCTGGGAAACTCAAATGTCTGTCATTTTGTCATGGTTAAAGGCTTATTGTGCTGCTTATTTGAACTGTTTCTTTCTGAAATTGGTACACCTTGATGTTCTTTGTGTTTCACTGTTGCAGTCGTCACACTTGGGTTATCTGCCTGCAGGTAGCCCTCATTGGCCAGAATACCAGAGTCTTGGGATTTCTGCTTTGGATGCTGTCGCCTCATCCATGACGTCAGGGGTATATAACATGCAGCCGATGCCATTACATCAGCCTTTCTTGCCGCGCGGTAGCCTGAAGCAGAAGCAGTTCGCAAGTGTCGGTCAGCAGCTACCTGAAATTTCCGTTCCTTCGAGTTTCAAACCTGAGATCTTCTAAAGCTAAGTACCCCGTTGGGGTTCCTTTTTTTCGTGCTCTAACCGATGTCAGAAAAGCAAATACCTCAGAGATTTTCATTCTTCATGTGTCAACTGTTTAGGCCCAGACCATGACATCCCTTGCTGTCGGTCTTGTGCCTTGTTCAACGCCCGAACTATTCGTCATCTGGCTATTTTTGTCTCTAAATTCTTTCGCTGTCATTCTCCGTATTCTGAAATGGCGTCTGTAAACCAACCGACTACCGATCGTCTGAAAAAACGCAAAGATAAAGACAGCGACAGACCGCATAGGTCCAAAATTGTAGACGATACTTCCATTAAGCTAGTAGCTAGTCTGCCGGTACTCAATGAGGCGCTTTTGCAGCCCTGTTACCCGCTTCTCCAGATTCGCAGGCCCATCTGAGACCCATTCAGAGTCCGGTATGCAGAGATGCTTCTTCGACAATGGAACCTGCGGATGTCTCTACCTTGGATGGGTCCAGAGCCACTAAGCAGGCACCGGCTTCTGAGGGTGTATTCAAAACTTCCGATGTTCGTATTAAACCGACTACTTCATTAATGATTAAATCTACTGAATTTCTTAGGCCCAGAGTTCGCACTACACCTAGGAAACCGACGACCAAAACACATTCTCAAGCTCCCATGCCACAGAAACAAATGCTTAGAATGGCTAAAGACCTTATTACTTTAATTAGTGGAAGCCAACCTTCCCCCTCTAAAAGACAAAGAATTGATTTTCCTTCATATTCTTCAGACCATGAGTCTGATGACTCTGACCCCTTTGATTACCAGGACATACCCTTATCTACCTATGAGGACTCTGATGCAGAGGAGTCAATTCCCTCAGCCTCCCCCCCCCCCCCCCCCCAGAGGACCGTTCTTTCGGTGAAACCTTGCATACCCTAAGAGAGCATTTCTGCTGGGAATGCTAGGACTACCCACAGTCCAAAAAGAGACTCAGGGAATTTTTAGACTTGCCTCACCATAGGCCTGTAGCTATTCCCCCTGTCCTGGATGTTGTAGATGATGTCTTCATGGAATCCAGCCTAACCCCTGATACTTTACCACCTGCTCCTAGAAAGCCTGACTGATACTACAGTACCTGACTCTCAGAAATTTCTCTTTAAAAATCCCACTGTGGATCCAGAGACCATTTCCCAGGGACCTAAAGGTATTAAGGCTTCTACAGCCAAATATCCTACCCCTTCGGAAAGGGGTTCTAGGGCACTAGACAGATGGGGTAAGAAGGTATATATCTCTGGAACTCTTGCCATCAGGGCTTTAAATTGCCAGTTTCACATGTTGAAGTACCAGCAGCATATTATTGATCTAATTAAACAAAAAATGCTGTTGATTTCTGATTGTGCAGAAAATAAGGACTTACACGACTTAATGCATTCTGCAAACCAAGTTGGTAAACATACATTGCAGTGTGGTTTTGATGCCTTAGAAGCATCTTGCAGGGCTGCTGTCACTGGGTCTGTTCTGAGAAGGCATGCTTGGCTGAAGGAACAAATCTTGCCAGACCATGTCAAGGCAAAATTACTTGATGCTCCATTAAACCTGTAAGACTGTTTGTTTGGCTCAAAAGCAGAGGAAGTTCTTAAAAAGACGGAAGAAAAAGCTAAATCCATGCAAACTGTTAGATTTCTTACAGGTACAACCACCTAGATTCAGTAGGCATTGGCCTTCAAAAAAATTGGTCCTTTCCAGTCCCTTCCAGACCTTCTCAGCCCAAACCCAGGGGCAACAGACCACAAAGATTACAGTCTCAGGGTATGCACAGATCTAAACAATGGAGTGCTCCCTCCTCAAAAACTGGGAGTGGTAAGCCACCCCACTATGGGAAAAGTTCACAATGACTTGTCCTTAACCCTTCCCAACCATGCCCGAGTACTTGCACCCCTAGGAGGAGAACTCGCCTTGCATGCAAAAAACTGGGAGTATATCACCCAGAACCAATATGTCTTAAACATTGTATCCCAGGGATACAGATTTTGTTTCCACACTCTGCCAATCCCAAGCAAATTGCCAGACCTACCTCCAAACTAGTGGACAGAGGCCCAAAAGCAAGTACTTTCTCTTCTCAGTATCAGGGCTATTCAACCTGTGCCAACAGAGCAAAGGGGACAGGGTTTCTACTCCAGGCTGTTCCTGGTACCCAGGAAAGAGAACTCTTGGCGCCGTATTCTGGATCTGTCGACCCTAAACACGTTCCTGGTGGTACCAAACTTCAAAATGCTTACACTCCAGCAGCTCCTTCCTATGCTAGCCAAGGACTCCTGGCTAGTCAGCCTAGACTTAAAAGAAGCTCATCTGCAATCCCCATAAGGGAATCGTGCAGGAAATATCTACATTTCAGGGCAGGCTGTATGCACTATCAGTTCTCTGCACTTCCCTTTGGCTTATCTACTGCGCCCAGGGTATTCACAAAGTGCCTGGCTTCAGCCATTGCTTACTACAGGCAGAGAAATATTCAAATTTACCTATACTTGGACGATTGCCTGATTCAGGCGGACAGTCGGAAATTGCTACTTCAGCACCTGACTTTTGTAAAGAGACTACTAACTTCTTTGTGGTATACCATCAACGAAAAGAAATCACATCTAGTACCCAGCCAAACGATTGTATTCCTGGGAGTAAGCTTGAACACAACTTCCCAGATGGCATTCCTCACTCCAAGAAAGCAGGTTTATTTGACAACTTATTTCAAACTACTGGCCACCCAAACCCAGCTGTCTGCAAGAAAAATACTGCAAGCCCTACGGTTCATGGCCTCATGTATTCTACTGATTCCATATGCAAGACTGCATATGAGGAAACTCCAATAGTACTTGAAAAGTGTCTGGTGTCAACATTCCATGGACCTGGAAGCAGTGATTCCTATCATTCCTTGCCTAAGAACAGAGTTCCTTTGGTGGGCAGAGGCTTCAACCACAACAAGGGACTCCCTTTCTCACAATCCCCCCGCCGTCCAAACTCTGACAACAGACTCATCATACTCTGCATGGGGGGCTCACATGGCAGGCAAATGCATTCAAGGCAAATGGAGCCCAGAACAAATTCACTTGCATATCAGTCAAAAAGAGATGTTAGCTGTACAGAATGCACTGGCAGCCTTCAAATACCTTATCCTGCCGGGACAACTCCTGATAAAGGCAGACAACACCACAGTTATGTGGTACATAAACAAGCAGGGGGGAACTCACTCTTACCCACTCTGCAGGTTAGCCATGACACTGTGGAACACAGCCTTAAGCAACCAAGTGCACCTGCAAGCTCAATTCCTGCCAGGCAAACAAAATTCACTGCCAGACTTGAGCAGAAATGTAATGGACCAAACTCATTCAAACACACAGGTGGGGGGGACACCAGAGGTGGACCTCTTTGCATCCCCCCCCCCAAAAACCATCAACTAAACAAATTTTGCACCAGAATTCCCCACAGCCAAGCTTGGAAAGTGGATGCCCTTTCCTTCACATGGGAAAACCTCTCAATCTATGACTTTCCTCCTCTGCCCCTCCTTCCAAAGGTACTCCTCAAGATCAAACAGGACAGGCCAAGGCAATCCTTATTACACCAGACTGGCCATGCCAGCACTGGTACCCACTCCTACACAGTCTGACAGCAGTGCCACCATAGCATCTACAACAGACCCCCTCTCTTCTGTCCCTGCAGGAGGACAGATTTTGCATCCTCTGCTGCAAACCCTGAACCTGGCAGCCTGGCTTATTCCCTGAATACATCACCAGCAACCCTCAGCAAACAGGCGGTGGATGATGTTCTTCATGTTTCATTGTTGCAGTCGTTACATTTGGGTTATCTGCCTGCAGGTAGCCCTCAGCTGGCCTGAATATCAAAGTCTTGGGTCCTGTGTTGGATGCTCTCTCTCCTTCTATGATGTCAGGTAGTCAGGGGTATAAGGCATGCAGCCGACGCCATTATATCAGTCTTTCTTGCCGCGTGGTGCTCGAAGCAGAAGCCGTTTGCAAGTGCCAGTCGGCCGACTCCTGAAATTTTTGTTTTCGAGTGTCAGAACCGAAGTCTTCAAAAAAGCTAAGTACCCCATTGGGGATCCTTTTTCTTGCTCTAAACCGATGTTAGTAAAAGTTAACAATTGTATTACCTGTGGAAAGCAAATACCTCATAAAGATTTTAATTCGTACTGCATTCCTTGCTTAGGCCCATACCACGACGTCCCTCGCTGTGGGTTTTGTGCTTTATTCAATCCGCGAAATATTTGTCCGTCCATTTTTGCAGCAAACTATTTCGGTACTCCAATTATCCAGAAATGGCTTTGGTAAGTCTTCCGACTACCGACATTCCAAAAAAACGTAAAGATAAAGACAGAGACAAGACCGCATAGGTCCAAAGCTGCTGACGACACTTCCGTCTCCGGTTCGCCGGTACTCAGTGAGGCGCTTTTGCAGCCTCCTTTACCCGCTACTTCAGATTCGAAGGTGAGACCCATTCGGAGTTCGGTTTGCCCCGAGATGCTTCTTCGACTATGGAATCTGCAGATGTCTCTAACTTGGATGGGTCCTAAGCCGCTGTGCAGGCACCGGCTTCTGAGGGTGTATTCAGGCTTACGGACTTGCATTTCAAACAGATGCCATCTTCAAGGCCTAAAACTTGACCCACACCTAGAAAACAGACGTCCAAACCGCATGGTCAGGCCCATATGCCTAAAAAACAAATAAGAATGGCTGAAGACCTTATTACTTTAATTAGGGGAAGCCAGCCTTCTCCCTCTAAGAGACCTAGAATTTATTTTCCTTCTAATTCTTCTGATCAGGATTCTGAAATTTCTGATGTTATGTAGTCCAATCTCGCCTACATTCTTGCCCGTGGGTTCGAAGCAGAATGTTGGCTCCGATTTTGCCAAAACTTTTCTAGCTCGAAGTCTTTCTATTGGCTGGGCTAAGATGGTATCCCATGCTGCACTGCTCTATATCCCCAGATCTAGTTTGCCGCTCGTTTAGCTCGGATGTGGTCTTGGCTGTGGCTAAGTACCCTTTTTCTTCTTCTTGAGAGAATATATTGCAAACAAAAAGCTATTTTAATAGCTATTGTTCGTTTGGTATTATTTTGTGGAAAAGTTGTGTGTGTGTGATTGTTTCTGTGGTATCCCACTAGCTGTTCCAACGGGTTAGGCCCGTTTCAGTTAGAGGACCTAGTCTGTCCCCTTGCTTCCCTGTGTTACGAACTTTCCAGTCTAAAACCGTTTAAATTAGAGGTTTTAGTCCTACCCCCGCTCTTGTGTGTGCCAGAGGATCGTTCGTTAAGAGTTTTTTGTTAGTGGTAGTTTTTCCCGCCCTAAGCATGGTGCAAGTCTGTGACTGTTTTTTTCCAGTTGGTTCTGTACCTGGAATTTTTGTCTTGGTGATTGGTGGTAGTTGGTTACGATGTCTAAAGATTCTAAGGAGCACAAGCCCTCGGGCTTTAAGAAGTGCTCAAAGTGTGGCTGTAAAATATCCATTACCAATGGACATTCTGTCTGTGTATATTGTCTGGGAGCAATCCATCTCCAGGAGTCATGCAGCTTCTGTCATGCATTTAGTCCCAGGGTCCTTCAGGAAAGAAAGAATAAGTTGATTTTGAAGGGACTTCTGAAACCCTCCTTCAAAGGGGGTCTGGAAACTGCTTCCAGCTCTAAAGCTAAACCACGAAATCAAAAAAGAGGTCTCCGGCTCCTTCAGTCTCCTCGGAGCCACCGGAGAAAATAGCTAAATCAGCTTTGACATCCTCGGCTCCACCGTCCTCGGGGCCGCAGGAAGTGTCAGTGGTGATGGAACCGGTGTCGGCTCCAATCCTTTTGGAACCTATTCGGAGCTGATCGCCTAGTATTAGCCAAGTATCACCTGAGAGGAGGTCTCGATCTCCCTTCCTGTCCTCCAAATCCTCCAGGACATTATAAGATGTGGACGTCGATAGAGTGGTGCAGAGACTCCTTCAGTCGCCGGTCTTGGCAAAATTGTTCTCGACTCCGTCCCAGTCTGAGCCGGAGCACATCCTGCAACCTACTTTGATACTTCCTCCTCCGAGCGCATCCCAGCCTTCAGAGCCAGAGTGCTCAGCTCTGTGTGATGTCTCCAGGTCGGTTCTGATGGCCCCTCCTGGCTTATCGGTGCCGACATCAGCTCCGACCCTGTCGGCGCCGCCCACGGGATTCAGGACTCTGGATTCTTCAGTCGGACCAGAGGGAGAGGCTTCAGGACATCTCTCGGTTCCTAGTCTCCCTCTCAGTGCTTCAGCGTGGGGAAGTCTGACTCCTGTCGTAGCTTCGAAGGCTGGTCGCTCCTCAGACTCAGGGGGACCAGCCTTTAAGGCCATGCGGAGTGCGCTGGCCAGATCATCAGCGACCTCATGCAGGTCGGTCATTCTGTCCCCTACTACTCTGGTGCGGGTCTCTGATCACCACCTATCTTTAGACAGCAGAGCCCCAAGGCCTCAGGGTACCCCGATGAGTGGTCCCCAAGTTTCTGAGGGCCCCTCGGAGTGCTTGCCTAAGGAGCCCCCTAGAAAGAAAATGTGGAAGAGGAAGCACATAGACTCCCAGGATGAGACTCTCACATCAGATACTGACCTTGAGGAATCGGAGGGGTCCTCCAAGTCATCCTCGGAGGATGTTTCTTTCTCTGACATCCTAGAGATCTTGAAACAAAGAGGTGACTGGCCATCCAAAGCCCCCTCCGAGGAGGAGTCTGTCTTCCTGAAGGCCTTCGGTGCTCAGCCCTCCACCGCCTGGGTGTCTCCACCCTTCGACAAACTCCTGGATTTGATTTGTCGAAGGGTGTGGGAGAAACCTGACTCTGTGGAACCAGTCCCCAGGAGACCCAATAAATTTCTGTCTGCTCCCCCGGGTAAGGTGTTTCTGTCCAAGGGAGTCCCTGTTGATGCCATGGTGGTGGCAGCGGCCACTCAGAAGGAATTAGCCGAGACTTCTTCCACCGTCCATCCTCCTAACAAGGAGTCTAGGACCATGGACCGGTACGAGAAGTGTACCCTCTCTTCAGCGACCTTTACCTTATGGTCACTGAATTATTTATCTCACTTTACATGGCTCCAGAGAGATCTCCTCAAGGAGCTTGGAGATACTCTCACGGGTAACGTTTCTGAGCCGGTGACCCAGACAGTTAACGCCCAGATGTCTACCCTTAATTCAATTGTTAACTCCTCCATGAGGCTGATTTCATATGCAATCGAGGGAGCGAGTAGGGCAGCAAGTTCAGGAGTCGCCCTTAGGAGACGGGCCTGGATGCGCCTTTGTCATTTCGCGGAGGACTTCAAGTCTTCATTCACAGACGCCCCCTTTGATGGTTCCTCTTTGTTCGGAACCAAGGTGAAAGATACCCTCACCAGGTGTGAGCAGGAGGGAAAAACTGTGTCTGCTGTAGGAGTCCGTTTTTCCCTTCCCTATAGGCCTTATCCCAAGGGCCCAGAGGGGTGGAAAAATGTGGTTCAAGAAATTACAGAAGTTTTTTCCCGGTGCACAAGGTGAGCCCCCCCTCCAGAGGCAGAGGAGGGGGGTATTCAAGGAGATGCCGCCCTAGAGGCAGGGGAGGCCTCCGCAATTCGGGAGACCGCGATTCCTTTCGCGGTTCTCACTCCTGATGGAAGGCCCGACTGTGCATTTCCGGAGCCAGTCGGGGGTCGGATCTCATTATACCCGGAGGCCTGGCAAGGCATCACTCGGGACCAAAGGGTTTTACGAATAATTTCCGGAGGTTATGTCATTCCCTTTTCGTCAGACCCCCCCTCCAGTCAAGAAAATCCCGGATGTTCCACCCAGTCAAAGAGATTACGCAGCTTCAGAAGTTTCAAAGCTGCTAGAAAAAGGAGCCATTCAACATGTCCCCTCAGACCAGATCGGATTAGGGACTTACTCAAGATTCTTTTTGGTGCCGAAAAGAACAGGGGACCTGAGACCCATATTAGATCTCAGCCGATTGAACAACCATGTACAAAAGTCCAAGTTCCGAATGGTCACATTGCAGTCTATTCTCCCATTGTTGGGAAAAGAAGCATGGATGTGCTCCATCGACCTCAAGGATGCTTGCTACCACATCAAAATGGACAGGGCATCCAGGAGTCACCTACGCTTCTGGTTGGGAGCCAGTCATTTTCAGTTTCGAGCCCTGCCCTTTGGTCTCACCACAGCCCCCAGGGAGTTCACCAGATGCGTGGCAGTGGTGACTGCTCACTTGAGACATCAAGGATTCCAGGTGTTTCCATATCTGGACGACTGGCTCCTCACTGCCACCACCAGGCATCTACTAATTCAGACCAGGGACGCCACCATAAATTTGTGTCAGCAGTTGGGCATAACATTGAACTGGGGAAAATCTGCCTTGTTGCCTCCACAGCATGTCACTTTTATAGGTTCAGAACTAGACACCGTCTGCATGCGGGCGTTTCTACCACAGGAAAGAATCGGAGCCCTACAACAAGTTCACGCCCTGCTCCCTCTGAGAAGAGCGAAGGCAAGATGGGTTCCCCAACTATTGGGGACTATGGCCGTGAAGATTATGTTCCTCTAGCAAGGTTACATATGAGACTCCTCCAGTGGCTTCTGTTTGCCCAGTGGTCTCTTCAACATCTTCCACTTTCTTACCCTATTCTACTTACGGACAGGTGCAAACAGGATCTCAGTTGGTGGCTTCGCACAGACAATCTGGACACAGGAAAGCCCTTAGTTCCGGCGCCCCCTATTGCCACGGTGACCACGGATGCCTCCCAGATGGGGTGGGGGGCATTATCTAGGCAGGACAGTCCAAGGCACGTGGCAAGATGCATCTGCATATCAGTGTCCTGGAGATGAGAGCTGTGCTACTTGTGTTGCAGGCACTTCAGAGTTTTCTTCCTCTCGGGACTATTGCAATCCACTTGGACAATATGTCAGTGGTGTGGTATCTAAGCAAGCAGGGAGGAACCAAGTCATATCCACTGTGCAGAGAGGCCATGCGAGTGTGGCAGTGGGCAGTGTCTTCCAAACGTTTTCTGGTGGCAACGCACATTCCGGGGAAGTCCAACATGATCGCAGACTGGCTAAGCTGAGATATTCTGATGCCTTACGAGTGGTCCCTGAACTGTCAAGTTGAGGAACGGATCTTCCGCAGGTGGGGTCAGCCTTGTTGCGACCTTTTTGCCAGCCCCCTCAATGCCAAATGCAGCAGTTACTTCACATTGATCCCCCCTCAGGGGGAGTCACCCAGGGACGCTCTAGTCCACAACTGGCCCTCCAGTCTACTATATGCCTTCCCTCCAGTCCCCTTGCTGTCAAAGGTTATTCAGAAAGCGCAATCCTTGGGAAGCAGAATGATTCTGATTGCCCCACACTGGCCTCGTCAGATTTGGTTCCCCTTTCTCCATCCCTACCTTGTGGACGCTCCTTGGATTCTGGACCCACAACCAGACTTACTGACACACATGTCAGGGCAGCTCCGTCCCTCTCTGCTGACCCTCCGTTTGACAGCCTGGATACCCCACTTCCGTCATTAGTTAGGTTTCATCATTTCTCACCGGAGGTAGTTAATATTTTATCTTCCTCTCATAAGCCCTCGACCAGGAAGATTTATTCCAGCAAATGGAAGAGATTTTCAATTTGGACTCATACCCAAAGGATTGACCCTTACACGGCTCCAATTTCATCTGTTTTGGAGTTCTTGTCTCTGTTTTTTCACCAGGGCTCAGCGGCCGCCACCATTAAAGTCCAATTGGCGGTGATTTCTACCTTTCATGTCACAAATGAGCCTAGTCTGATGGCTCATAGACTCTGTAAGGCTTTCCTGAAGGGCACTCTATTACTTCATCCTCCGGTATCGGAACCTGTCAGGCCTTGGGATTTAAGCTTTGTTCTGCAGGCTCTTACTTTATCCCCCTTTGAACCTGCAGCTACTTGTGATTTAAAATTCTTGATCTGGAAGACAGTATTTTTAGTAGCATCATGTCAGCCAGACGTGTTTCAGACATTCAAACTCTATCAATCACACCCCCATACTTGATTTTTCATAAGGACAGGGTTTCTGTTAGACCAAACCCCTCCTTTCTTCCCAAAGTGACGTCAATCAGTAACCTTAATCAATCCATTGAATTGCCGGTGTTTTTTCCCCAGTTCTCAAACAAGGCAGAATTCAAATTCCATCAGTTGGATGTACAGAGACAACTACGTTTTTATCTGCACAGAACGAAAAACCTCAGAAAATCTGATCAATTGTTTGTTTCCTTTTTGGAAAATAGAATGGGGTCCCCTGTTTCCAAAGTCACTCTGTCCATGTGGATCTCCAGCTGTATTTCCTTTTATTCCTCAGGGGCTAAAGATTTACCATTTCTGGTGAAGGCTCACTCTACTCGGTCTGTATCTACATCTACAGCCTGTCAGACCAGATTGTCTATGGATGATATTTGTGCTGCGGCTACTTGGGCATCTCCTCACACATTTGTTACTCATTACAAGTTGGATGTGGTATCTAGGGGCAGGTCTTCCTTTGGTTCCACAGTGCTCAGGAGTATTTTCCACTGAGCCTCCCAGGATTTAGGTGCTAGGGATGCTGTCCCACGGGTAAGAATGTAGGAGAGATTGGACTACATAACATCAAGAAGTTATGTACTCACCATAACGTTCGATGTATGTAGTCCATCTCGCCTCACATTCTTACTTACCCCCCCCCTTCCCACTTCCTGAAGGATCTGGAGGTTAGGTCTGGTTTCAGAGCTCCCTTCATTCTTGGTTTGTTCTTCCTTTCCTTGGGTGGTGTTATGCATGGAGAATGAGTGCTGGTGTTCACAGCAAACTAGATCTGGGGATATAGAGCAGTGCAGCATGGGATACCATCTTAGCCCAGCCAATAGAAAGACTTCGAGCTAGAAAAGTTTTGGCCGAGTCGGAGCTGACATTTGGCTCCGAACCCACGGGTAAGAATGTGAGACGAGATGGACTACATACATCGAACATTATGGTGAGTACATAACTTCTTGTTTCTTCTGATTACCAGGATTTGCCCTTATCCACCTATGAATATTCTGATGCAGAGGACTCCATTACCTCTGCTTCCCCTCTAGAAGATTTTTATTTTGGTGAAACCTTGAACTCTCTTACGGAGCATTTCCGCTGTGAAAGCCAGGATTACTCCGACTCCAAAAAGAGGCTTAGGGAATTCTTACTCCTACCTCAACACATGCCTTTAGCTATCCCTCCTGTCCTGGACATTGTAGATGATGCCTTCTTGGAATCTAGCCTGGCCCCAGACACTTTACCTCCGGCTCCCAGGAAACCTGACAGGTATTAGAGTACCTGACTCTCACAAGTTCCTTCTCAAGAATCCTACTGCGGACCCAGAGACCATTTCCCAGGGACCTAAGGGCATTAAGGCTACTACTGCCAAAAAACCCTACCCCCTCTGATAGAGATTCCAGGGCTTTGGACAGATTGGGTAAGAAGGTATACACTTTTCTGCTACTTTGGCCATTAGGGCCTTAAACTGCCAGTTTCATATGTTGAAGTATCAGCAACATATTATGGGACTACTTAAACAGAAAATGATGTTGATTCCTGACTGTGCTGAAAATAAGGAATTACAGGATTTAATGCATTCTGCTGAACAAGTTGGTAAACATACTTTGCAATGTGGTTTTGACTCTTTAGAAGCATCTTACAGGGTTGCTGTCACTGGGTCTGTTCTTAGAAGGCATGCTTAGCTTAAGGAGCAAAATTTGCCAGATCATGTTAAAGCTAAATTACTGGATGCTCCCTTAAACCAAGATCGCCTATTTGGCAACAAAGCAGAAGAAGTCCTTAAAAAGATGGAGGAAAAAGCTAAATCTATGCAAACTGTTAACGATGTCCTGCAAGTACAGCCTCCCAGATTCAGTAGGCATTGGCCTTCTAAGAATTGGTCCTTTCCTGTCTCTTCCAGGCCTTCTCAGTCCAAACCCAGGAACAGCAGACCACCTAGGCTACAGTCTCAAGGTACTCACAGGCCTAAGCAGTGGGGGACTTTCACTTCTAAAGCTGGAAGTAGTAAGACCCACCCCCCCCCATGGAAAACTGTCACAATGACTTAACCTTAAACCTTCCCAGACCTGCTCATGCTGCATGCTCCCTTAGGGGGAAAGATCGCACTGCGTGCAAAAAACTGGGAACTCATTACACAGGACAAATGGGTTTTAAATATAGTTTCCCAAGGTTACAGATTCCATTTCCACATTTTACCAACACCAAACGGTTGGCCAGACCTACCCCCAAATCAGTGGGCAGAGGCTCAACAGCTGGTTCTCTCTCTTCTAAGTATCAGGGCTATTCAGCCTGTCCCAGCAGAAAAAGGGGACAAGGTTTTTACTCGAGACTTTTCCCGGTAACCAGAAAAGACAGCTCCTGGCGTCCTATCTTGGACCTCTCTATTCTAACTACCTTTTTGGTAATCCCAAAATTCAAAATGCTAACAACTTCATTAGCTGCTTCCTATGCTAGGCAAAGATGCCTGGTTGGCAACCTTAGACTTAAAGGAAGCTTACCTACACATTCCAATAAGGGAATCTTGCAGGAAATACCTATGCTTCAGAGTAGGCTACATGCACGATCAGTTCTCTGCTCTTCCCTTTGGCTTATCTACTGTGCCCAGGGTATTCACAAAGTGCCTAGTTCCAGTCATTGCATTTTGCAGGCAAAGAAATATTCAAATATATCCATACCTGGACGATTGTCTAATTCAGGCAGAAAGCCAGGACATGCTTCTAAATCATCTGGCATTTGTAAAGAAACTTCTAACCTCACTGGGGTACACCATAAATGAAAAGAAATCTCATCTAGTAACCTGCCAACAAATTGTATTCCTGGGAGCAAGCTTGAACACAACTTCCCAGATGGCTTACCTCACACCAGAGAAACAAGTTTATTTGGCAGCCTACTTCAAACTACTGGCCACAAAGACCCAGCTATCTGCAAGGAAAATCCTGCAAGCCCTGGGGTTCATGGCCACTTGCATTCTACTAATTCTATATGCAAGACTGCTTATGAGGAAGCTACAATGGTATCTAAAAAGCCTATGGTGTCAACATTCACAGGACCTGGAATCAATGATTCCTGTCATTCCTTGCATAAAGACAGAGTTCCTTTGGTGGGCAGAGGCCTGCTACCACAACAGGGGACTGCCATTCATTCTACCCTCCCTGCCGCCCAACCCCTAACAGACACATCAGATTGTGCATGGGGGAGCTCACTTGTCAGGGAAGTGCATTCAGGTCGAATGGAACCCAAGTCAGATGCACCTGCATATCATTCAAAAAGAAATGTTAGCTGTACAGAATTCACTGACAACCTTCAAGGACCACATTCTTCCAGGACAATTATTGGTAAAGACAGACAACACCACTGTTATGTGGTACATAAACAAGCAGGGGGGAACCAACTCGTATCCTCTCTACAGACTAGCCATGGCTCTGTGGAACACAGCCTTGAGCTACCAAGTGCACCTACAAGCTCAATTCCTGACAGGCAAGCTAAATTCACTGGCAGACGACCTAAGCAGAAATCTCATTGACCCACACGAGTGGAAGCTGGAACCAAAGATATTAAACATTTTGTGAAACAAATGGGGGAACCCAGAGATAGACCTGGTTGCCTCCCCTCAGAACTACCAATTGGACAGATTCTGCACAAGGACTTCCCACAGCCAAGCTTGGAAAGTGGATGCCCTGTCCTTCACCTGGGAAAATCTCTCAGATGTTCTTCTTGTTTCACTGTTGCAGTCATTACATTTGGGTAATCTGCTGGCAAGTTGCCCTCATTCAGCCTGAATTCCAAAGTACTGGGTCCTGCGTTGGTTGCTGTCTCTTCTTCCATGACGTCAGGTCGTCAGGGGTATAAAACAGGCAGCTGACGCCATTTTCTTTAGTCTTTCTTGCCGAGTGGTGCCCGAAGCAGAAGCGGTTTGCAAGTGCCGGTCGGCCAACTCCTAAAATTTTTCGAATTTGAGTTTCAAAACAGAAGTCTTCACTAAAGCTAAGTACCCCATTAGGGAAACTTTTTTTTTTTGCTCCATTCCGATGTCAGTAAAAGTTAATAGCATTACTTGTGGGAAGAAATACCTCATAAGGATTTCCATTTGTACTGTATTCCTTGTCTAGGCCCTGATCATAACGTGCCTAGCTGTCGGTTTTGTGCTAGATTTAACCAACGCACTATTAAGCGTTGGTATATCTTTGCCTCAAAATATTTTGGAAACAGATTTAACTATCCTGAAATGTCGTCGGATAGCAATCCGACTACCAGAGTTCACAAAAAATGCAAAGAAAAGGACAGCGACAGACCGTCGAGGTCCAAAACCGACGACGAAGCTTCTCCTAAGCCAGTCGCCGGTTCACCGGTACTCATTGAGGTGCTTTCGCAGCCCCTGATACCCGCTACTTTTGAGTCACAGGCCTCTACCGAGACCCATGTGGAATCCAGTACGCCGCGAGATTCTCAAAGTATTGTACCCACGGATGTCTCTCCCTCGGATGAGCCCAGAGCCAGTGAGCAGGCACCGGCTTCTGAGGGTGTCTTCAGGCCTCAGCATTTTTATATAAAACTGACGCTTCAAAATCAAAGACAAAAGCAACTTCTAAAGCTAAAAAATCGACACATGAGCCACGTGCTCAGGCCTCTATGCCCAAAAAGCAGATTATCAAAATGGCTGAAGACCTAATTACCTTGATCAAGGGTTCCCAACCCCCTCCTGATAAGAGGCCTAGGCAAGACACAGATTATGAATCTTCAGATCAGGTTTCTATTTCTTCTGATTCCTCTTCTGATCAGGAAGTTTCTATACCACCCTATGAGGATTCTGATGCAGAGGAATCTATCCCGTCTGCATCTCCTCCTAAAGATTATTCCTTTGGAGAAACATTGCATACTTTGAGGCAGCACTTTCACTGGGAGAGTCAAGATTTCTCAGAATCAAAAAAGAGGCTTAGGGATTTCCTCCTTCTCCCTCAGCACAGGCCTTTAGCCATACCTCCTGTTTTAGACAGTGTGGATGATGTGTTTTCGGAGTCAGGCTGGACTCCAGACTCCTTACCTCCGGCTCCAAGCAACCCAGACAGATATTACAGGGTTCCTGACTCACAATTTTTTATTTAAAAACCCTGCTGCTCACCCTGAAACTATTTCACAGGGTCCAAAAGGTGTAAAGGCCTCAACAGCAAAAAATCCTAACCCATCTGATAGAGATTCCAGGGCACTGGATAGATGGGGAAAGAAAGTTTATACATCTGCAACCTTTGCAATTAGGGCCTTAAACAGCAAGTTTCATATGCTCAAGTATCAACAGCATGTTATGGGATTAGTGAAACAGAAAATGATGATAATTTCTGAATGTGCAGAAAATAAATTACAGGAATTATTGCATGCAGCAGAACAAGTTGGAAAGTATACTTTGCAATGTGGTTTTGATTCCTTAGAGGCCTCCTGCAGGGCCACAGTTACTGGATCTGTGATTAGAAGGCATGCCTGGCTAAAAGAGCAAAATTTGCCTGGTCATGTTAAAGCTAAACTGCTGGATGCTCCTTTACAGCATGATAGTCTGTTTGGTATCAAGGCAGAAGAGGTTTTAAAGAAAATGGCAAGACAAAGCTATGTCCATGCACACTGTAAAAGACTTCTTACAAGTGCAGCCACCAAGATTCAGTAGATACTGGCCTACAAAAATTGGTCCTTTCCTGTGTCTGACAGAGCTCCACAGGGCAAATCCAGGCACCCTAAAGATTTTAGATACCAGTCACAGGATTCTTACAGGTCAAAACAATGGGGTGCTTCTACCTCCAAATCTGGAGGAAATAAAGCGCAACACTACAGTAAATGGTCTCAGTGACTTCCCTCTACCATCACCAAGCACTAATCTTTTGGCAGCACCCTTAGGGGGAAAATTAGCACTTTATGCTCAAAATTGGCAGTTAATAACCCAGGACAAGTGGGTATTAAACATAGTATATCAGGGATACAGATTCCACTTCTACACTCTGCCAATTCCAAACAGTTGGCCAGATCTGCCAAAAAATCAATGGGCAGAGGCACAGAAACAAGTTACGTCCCTCATGGATATGGGGGCTATTCAGCCAGTGCCAAGAAAGGACAAGGGTTTTACTTAAGACTGTTTTTGGTACCCAGAAAAAACAAGGCCTGGCACCCAATACTGGATTTATTAATTTTGAACATGTTCCTGGACATTCCAAAATTCAAAATGCTAACTTTGCAGCAGCTTCTGCCTATGCTAGGCAAGAATGCTTGGCTAGTGACTTTAGACATAAAAGAGGAGGCCTACCTGCATATCCCAATAAGGGAATTGTGCAGAAGATACCTCCGTTTCAAGGCTGGCTTTATGCATTACCACTTCTCTGCACTGCCCTTTGGCTTATCTACTGCTCCCAGGGTCTTTACAAAGTGCCTGGCACCAGTAATTGCATTTTGCAGACAATGAGGTATACAAATCTACCCTTACTTGGACAACTGTCTCATTCAGGCAGAGAACAAGGACATTCTTCATCAGCATCTGGTGTTTGTGAAAAGGCTTCTTACATACACAATAAACAAAAAGAAATAACTGGTACCCTCACAAAAGATAACATTCCTGGGTGCAAGCTTGAATACAACTGCCCAGATGGCTTTCCTCACGCCAGACAAACAAAGGCAACTGACTATTTTCAAATAAAGAACAGTGACTGGAATGAAAAAGGTCACAAACGAGGAATGTAATTTTTTAAGCTTTCTTCCACCTTTATTATCTGTGGACTTCTTCAGAAAACCAGGACGCCTCCCCACGTCCTGGTTTTATAATTACATACAGGAAGTGATGTAAAATGATCATTTGTTAGATTTCCTTCCTGTGATACTGTTTCCATCAATTTCACCCATTGTTATGACAGGTAATCTTTCCAGATCATTATAGGTTCATTAGTATGGATGAGCATCTGTCCACACTCGTCTAGCTAGGGTTAGGTCCATGCAAGGCAGTTCCATGCCAGCTAGTCAGGTGGTCCTACCCCTTTTCCATTATTGGTAGATAGAATTTTCTTTTTCCAACCACAGTAGGTTCACATTATTGTCTTGGTATGTCTAGTACACTTAGTAATAGGGTATTAGTCTAGGTAGAACCCACTTATATATACACCATTTATACTTTTCGTGCGGCTGACTTGCTCAATCAAGCTTCTCATGTGTGTCTGCACAGATTTGGCTCCTTATACAAGATGATCATACATCCAGGTATAGTAGATAGAACTAGCATATATGGTGATCAGTTTTCATGTGCTACGCTCAGTTCGACCAAGTCAGTCATTTCCATCAGCATAATAATATTTATATGGTTTCCGAAGTTATAGGGAACAAATGTATGTATTTGACATCTCTTATTTAAAAGTGTTATCGACATGGTATTTCTAGCTATTCAGTTTTATTTTTAGTAATTTTTATACACAACACAATATCTCATTGATGGCAGTAATTGTCGTCATGTATTTTAGCAAGCCTTTTTTAAGGCATTTTTTTCAATATGATTTTAGCATAATTGAGTCAGATTTGACAATTTTACATGTCTTGTGGCACAAGATCAAAGTTTAAACTACGTGTTATTATCGTTCTTTTATGTAAAAATTAAAATAAGAACGAAAATGTGGATTAAGGATTTTACATCACTTCCTGTATGTAATTATAAAACCAGGACGTGGGGAGGCGTCCTGGTTTTCTGAAGAAGTCCACAGATAATAAAGGTGGAACAAAGCTTAAAAAATTACATTCCTCGTTTGTGACCTTTTTCATTCCAGTCACTGTTCTTTATTTGGCAACTGACTATTTACTTCAAATAGATGGCAACAAAAGCCCGGTTATGTGCAAGATAAATTCTGCAGGTTTTGGGGTTCATGGCATCCTGCATTCTACTGATTCCATATGCAAGACTGCATATGAGGAAACTACAGTGGTACCTAAAAAGTTTATGGAGTCAACATTGTCACAGTCTGGAAACATTGATTCCTCTCATTCCCTGCCTACAACAGGAGTTTTTTTGGTGGGAAGAGGCATGTCACCAAAACATTGGACAGTCCTTCACTCTGCCCCCTGCCAACCAAACCTTAACTACAGATGCATCGGACTATGCATGGGGGTCCCACATGGCGGGAAGATGCATTCAGGGCATATGAACCCCAAAACAAATGCATCTGCATATCAACCAAAAAAAGATGTTAGCAGTTCAAAATGCCCTGACGGCCTTCAAGGACTTACTTCATCCAGGACAACTACTGATAGACGGACAACACCATGGTTATGTGGTACATAAACAAGCGGGGGGGGGGGGGCGCACACTCATACCCCCTTTGCAGACTAGCCATGACATTGTGGGACACAGCCTTGACTTACCGAGTACATCTTCAAGCTCAGTTCGTGCCAGGAAAGCAAAATACTCTGGCAGACGACTTAAGCAGAAACCTTATGGACCCTCACAAGTGGAAATTGGATCCACAAGTCTTCAGCATGATAACAAAGAAATGGGGGAGCCCGGACATAGACCTTTTTGCCTCTCCTCGGAATGATCAACTGGACAAATTCTGCACAAGGACTTATCAACGATAAGCATGGAAAGTGGATGCTATATCCTTCAGTTGGAAAAACCTATCAGTTTATGCCTTTCCTCCTCCTGCCTCTTCTTCCCAAGGTCCTACTAAAGATCAGACAAGAAAAACCAAAAATGATAGTAATTGCCGTGGACTGGCCCCGCCAACACTGGTATCCAATCCTAAGGAATATGTCTCGGTTCCCAGCTTGGAACTTGCCTAATATACCTCACTTTATGTCTCAGAAAAACCATCAGATCCTGAACAATTATCTCCAAACACTGAACCTTGGCAGCATGGCTGATCATGTAGTTATTCAAACAACACCTCTCAGTAAATCTGTGATGGAAGTCATTTTGGAAGCCAGGAGGCCCAATACTAGAAAATCCTATGCTGATAAATGGAAGAGATTCTGTGCTTGGAACCAAGCACAAGGAACTGACCCAGCAAAGCCAAATATTCCTCAGATTTTACAATACTTGACTGAGATGCTTGACAAAGGCCTATCTTTTTCATCAATAAAATTCCCTGCATCTGCCATCTCGGCTCATTACAACACAGAGCCACCAATCTTTTCTCACCCTTTGCTAAAACAGTATCTTAGAGGGGCCAAAAATTTAAGGCCTCCCAGAGGATCACCAATTCCTGCATGGGACCTCAATTTTGTGATGGAAAAGCTCACCCTGCCTCCATTTGAACCAGCTGCTACTGCAGATATAAAGTTTTTATCATGGAAAACAGCTTTGCTCCTGGCAATTACTTCAGCAAGAAGGGTTTCAGAGCTACAGGCCCTCATGACTGTGGAGCCTTTTATCATATTTTACCCAGACAGGGTGTCCCTCAGGACCAATCCTTCCTTTATGCCCAAGGTGATTTCCAGTGTGGCTCTTAACCAAACTATTCATCTGCCAACTTTTTATCCAAATCCGCAGAACAAGGGGGAGCGGATTCTACATTCCTTGGACGTACACAGACAACTATTTTATTTGAGCAGGACTAAAGCTCAAAGAAAATCTGAACAGCTACTGGTGGCATTTGCTGCAGGATCAGAGGGAAAGGCTATTTCAAAGTGGATAAGCCACTGCATTCGTTTCTGCTACTTGCATCATGGTAAACCCAAGGGCATTGGGTCTCATTCCACCAGGGCTGCAGCTTACATCAGCAGCTTTTCTCAGAGGGGTACCAACCAAAGACATTGTAGAAACTGCTACTTGGAGTTCTGTTCATACTTTTACAAAGCATTATAATTTGACTCTCTTCTCCAAGTCCAGGCCGGGCTTTGCCACTGCAGTTCTGCAGGGCCTTATATCAGCCCCTAATGCTGTTTAGCTGCAGCCTCCCATCCATAGCTTTGGGATTCTACCCAAATGTAATGACTGCAACAGTGAAACATGAAGAACATAGTACAGTTGTGTACACTTACCATAAATGTAGATGTTCAAATGTATTCACTGTTGCAGTTCAGGTTACCCGCCCACCATCCCCCTTTTTATTCTGGAGCCTCTCTTTCCTTCACTATATTCTACACCCTTTGTGGTGTATTTGCTTTTAGATGAAGATAAAGTTTATGTTGTTGCATGTATATATAGTTTATATATTTTTGCTCCCCATTTGGGGGGCACCTGATATCTGGGGCAAGAAAAACTAAAGAAAATGGCATTGGCTGCCTGTTTTATACCCCTGATGACCTGACGTCATGGAAGAAGAGACAGCAATCGACGCAGGACCCAAGACTTTGGAATTCAGGCCGATTGAGGGCAACCTGCCAGCAGATTACCCAAATGTAATGACTCCAACAGTGAATACACTCTAACATCTACATTTATGGTAAGTGTACACAACTGTACTTTTATGCTCCCCCCCCCCGCCTCTCCTCTCAAAAGTTCTGCTAAAGATCAAACAAGACTAACCAAGGACAATACTGATTGCACCAGACTGGCCATGCCAACACTGGTGTACCCCTTCTTGTGCAGTATGTCGCTGCTGGATCCATGGCACCTGCCTCAGACCCCTTCCCTGCTGTCCCAGAAGGAGGGCCAGATTCTGCACCCCCAGCTTCAAACCCTGAACCTTGCAGCCTGGCTAATTCCCTGACCTCTTCAATAGCATTCCTCAGTAAGCAGGTGCTAGATGTCATTCTGGAGGCCAGGAGGCCTAGTACTAGAAAATCCTATGCTGAAAAGTGGAAAAGATACTGTTTCTGAAGCCACACTCAAGAGATGGGCACAACCAGTGCCCAGCTTACCGCATTTTCTGCAATACTTAACAGAGATGCTCCACAAGGGCCTTTCCTTCTCATCAATTAAAATTCATGCCTCAGCCATTTCAGCATATTGTAATACTGAGCCACCCCTCTTCTCTTACCCCCTGCTGAAACAATTCCTCAGAGGGGGCCAAAAATTTAAGACCACCCAGGAGAGCCCCTACTTCAGCCCTGGGACCTTAACTTTGTATTGGAAAAGCTCACTCTACCTCCCTTTGAGTCAGCTGCAACCGCGGAGTTGAAATTCCTTTCTTGGAAAACTGCTTTCCTTCTAGCCATCAATTCAGCAAAAAGAGTGTCTGAACTTCAGGCCCTCATGGCAGTGGAGCCCATCATCTTCCATGCTGACAGGGTGTCCCTCAGGACCAATCCTTCCTTTATGCCCAAGGTGGTATCCAGTGTGGCATTTAATCAGTCCATTCATTTGCCTACCTTTTTTCCTAATCCACAGAACAAAGGAGAATGAATACTGCACTCTCTGGACATGTACAGACAAGCCTCTCAGAAAAACTGGACAGTTGCTAGTTGCCTTTGATGCAGGGGCAGAGGGGAAGGCCATTTCAAAGCAAACCATTTCTAAGTCGATAGGCCATTGCATTCTCTTTTCCTGTAAGCAACATGGAAAACCTACCCCTCAGGGGATAAGATCACATTCCACCAGGGCTGCATCTTACCTCTACAGCCTTTCTCAGAGGTGTTCCTACCAGGGACATCCTAGAAGCTGCTACCTGGAGCTCTGTACATACCTTCACCAAGCATTACCACTTTCCTATGTTTTCTAAATACAGAGCTGGTTTTGCCACTGCAGTCTTGCAGGGATTAATAGCTGGTCCTAATGCTCTCTAACTTCCTCCTCCCTGCCTTAAGCTTTGGGAATCTACCCAAATGTAATGACTGCAACAGTGAAACACGAAGAACATCGTACAGTTGTGTACACTTACCATAAATGTAGATGTTCGAGTGTATTCACTGTCGCAGTCTTGGTTACCCTCCCTCCAGCCCCCTGACTTCTCTTGGTTATACCTTTCTTCTTGTTTAGTGTATTTCAGCTTTCTGGTGTATTTGCTTTTTGTTGGAGGTGTAACCTTATATATATATATATATATATATATATATATATATATATATATATATATATATATATAATATAAATAAATATATATTATATATATATATATATATATATATATATCTTCCCATTATGGGGGCACCTGACATCTGGGGCAAGAAAAAACTGATGTAATGGTGTCGGCTGCATGCTTTATACCCCTGACCACCTGACGTCATGGAAGAAGACAGCATCCGATGCAGGACCCAAGACTTTGATATTCAGGCCGGCTGAGGGCTACCTGCAGGCAGATAACCCAAATGTAATGACTGCAAAATTGAATACACTCTAACATCTACATTTATGCTAAGTGTACACAACTGTACTTTATCCCTGAGGCCAGGAGGCCCAGTACTAGGAAATCCTATTCAGAGAAGTGGAATATAAATACTCTTGGAGCCAGTCTCAAGGGAAGGACTCAGCCGTGCCCTCCTTGCCTCAAATTCTAGATTATCTAACAGAGCTGCTCCACAAGAGCCTCTCCTTTTCATCAGTTAAGATTCATAACAATCCAAAAGAGAGTAAAATCCCATAAGTGGAGGAGCTCCCTGGTCAGCCTCAGTAAGAAGCTGCGATCCCTGATAAAATCCTCCAAAACTAGTTAGGAAAACAAAATCACCACTGATTCTAAAGACAACCACAAAGCAATCTATAGCTTTGTCAAGAATCTCAATGGCAACACTCAGATCTGCTCTGAGTTACAGCACAATGGCACTAAATATACAGACCCAACTGATATTGCCAGCATCCTAACTTTACCCCCCCCCCTCACTCCCTAAAGAGCCCATCTTTATACCGGAAGAATGCAAAGTTCCTGTAATCATGGCTGCACAGGTAAAAACCACACTCTCCAAAGCCAAGAACACAGCATCCATGGGACCAGACAACATCCCAGGCTGCGTTCTACATGAACTACAGAACGAACTGGCACCCCACCTAAGTATCATGTTCTTTCAAAGCCTCACCTTAGGCATTGTGCCTGCTGAATGGTGCACAGTGACAATTATCCCACTCCACAAAGGGGGGAGCCACCATGGTCCCCGGGAACTACCGCCCCATTAGCCTGACGAGCCTGGTCTGCAAGGTCATGGAACGTATCATCATGGAACTTATAAACAGACATTGGTGATCTCCAAACTCTGAACCCCACCCATTTTGGGTTTGTAAAAGGCAGATCATGTCTCCTAAACCTGATAGACTTCTTTGAAGCAGTCACCAAAGCCGTAGACAAGGGTAAGGTAGTTCACACAGCCTATCTAGATCTTGCCAAAGCTTTCGACACCATCCCCCACTCTGGAATTATAGATAAACTCACTAAACTAGGTATAAATCGGTATGTCACAAGATGGGTTGCCAACTGGCTCACTGACCGAACCCACACTGTGAAAGTAGCAGACTCCAAATCCGACTTCAGACCAGTGACAAGTGGAGTACCACAGGGTTCAGTCCTGGGTCCTCTCCTGTTTGGTATCTACTTCTCTGAAGTACAGGCTAACACAGAAGGTCTTTGGCTAATGAAGTTCGCAGATGACTGCAAACTAGGAGCCATAATCTAAGCTCCTAATGATGTGGACATCCTACAAAAGGGCCTCACTGAGACAGATGCCTGGTGTCAAAGCCATGGCCTCAAGCTCAATGCCAAAAACTGCATTGTCATCCCCTTTGGTAAAAACTCTGTACCCATGAACTTGTTGGCGGTAATATACTTAACACCAGAAGTGTGATAAGAGACCTTGGGACACAGGTGGACAGTAGTCTTTCCTTTGATAATCACATCGCCACAGTAGTCTGGAAATCCTTCTACGTGGCACACCTCATCACAAAAGTTTTCTCATCCAGAAAAAGAGGTAATTGTTCCCCTCTACTCATCACTCATTAGACCCATTATAGAGTACAACGCCCCTTTTGGTATGTACCTCACAAGACATCAACAAGGCCACAGAAATACCTCACAAAGAGGATTACCAGCCTCAAACAGATGCCCTACGCAGACAGTCTCAAAAAACTCCAGCTTTACTCCATCACATATCGCCTACTCAGAGGTGATCTCTGCCTAGCATACAAAGCTATGTCAAACCCAGAGCTGTTGGACATGCTCCACTTAAAGAAATCCCAATCCCTCCGAGCTACACGCTCTAGGGACCTAAACCTTGTCACCACAATAAACAGAACATGCCAGAGGGATAGATTCCTGTCCCAGAGACTTCCCATACTCTGGAATAAACTACCTATCTATATCAAACAAAGCTCCTCATTAGCACTCTTCAAGAAAAATCTTGATGATTGGATGGGAAATAGGAAATTCACCTCGGGGATCACCTCTGTGGCTCAGCTCGACAGTGGCACAGGAAAATTATTTTCTTGGGTAGCAAAAGCCAGGGTACCTTTTTGGCTGGGCTTGTATAGACCCCAGGGCCGATAGCCTAGTACCTACCTATGCCTCTGCCATCTCAGCTCACTAAAATACTGAGCCCACCCCTCTTCTCTCACCTTCTGATTAAACGGTTCCTGAGAGGAGCTAACAATTTAAGACCCCCAAGTCGAGCTCCCACTCCTGCCTGGGACCTTAACTTTGTACTAGAGAAGCTCATGCTTGCCCCTTTTAAGCCTGTTGCTACAGCAGAGTTAAAATTCCTCTCTTGGAAAACAGCCTTACTGATAGCCATCACTTCAGCAAGAAGAGTGTCTAGAGTTACAGGCCCTTATGTCTCTGGAACCCTTCAATGTGAAGTTGTTAAATCTCGCCATTTATTCTCACTGATGGGTTCGGAGCTGATCCTCGGCACCGACACGGCCGATAGCAAAGCTCAAGGTTTGCCAGTAGCTCGAGACCAAGCCCCTTATCCCACAATGCACTGCTGAAATTACCTCAGATCTAGTTTGCCGCGGCAAGAGAGATCTCGGTGATCCAGTCAGCTCGGACCATTTTTTGCTAAATCGCAAGTTTAAAAAACTTTCTTCTACTTCTTTTTGAGAGATTATTCTTATTTCGTGTGTGTGTGTGTGTGTGTTTCTTGTTAAAATAATATAGTTTTAAGTAGGTTAGATTGTAGAGATAGTGCCCTGTGTTGGCTTAGTTTTTCTTAGTGTTGGGCCCTTTCTTAGCCCTATTTAGTTTTAACAATTGTATACTTGTTATTAGTATTTTTTTAGTGTGGGCCTAGTTAGCCCTGTATTTAAACGGAGTCAAAAGGCAACCACGAAACGAAACAATCGCCACCAGGAAGTCAGCCAAAGCTCTTTATTCCAAAACCAAGCAGACAAGGCTGTCACCAGCCACGAAAAAACATGTAAACGCCTTAATCCTCTGATAACGGACAGTATGCGTTTTCGTCAGATTCTCGACTTCTTCAGACAATCAGTACATTCAATTAACACAGTATATATAACGTTGACCATCAATTGATTAATTGAAATTATTCTAAAATTTAAAGAGACATTTAAAATTAAAATTAAGAATCAAGAAAGTCATTTCAAAATGCCATTTAAAATATTGCACATATGACTGTTTGTAGAATTCATAAAACATATGTATATAACATTTGAAAATAAAAAATATATATGTAATTACATATTTCCATTAAGTGTTTCAAAAGGCATAAATTCATGATGTAATAATAATAAAGTGCTACTGCAAAGAAAACAATTCAATATTCACATATTATGCTACCACTTGAGATAAAAAACACAACCTTCTTGATATAAAACCTATGAATTCTCATATGTGAACATTAAAACCTATGAACTTCATAATGTTTTCATAAGAAAGACTTGTTAAAACTCATAAAATCCCATAAAATAACTTAAACAGAGATAAAACAAAGAAATAAACAGTGTGAGCCTGAATCAGGTGTAATGGAGCCCTCTTGTGGTTGTAAAAGTTATTACTGCAAAACAATAATCTTACAGTTTAGCAGCTCTTAACTTGAGTAAAGGTAATATAGATATATTGTCATTAAGCCCTGGAAATTTATCTGCATTTAGGGCCACTTGCCACCACAGCTCCCTATATTCAATTCTGGTCTCCCAAGGACCTCCTCTAACATCCTTTAAAATGCTTTCTATAACTAAGAACTTGAATTTATAATCTTTACATACTTTACTATGCTTATATAGAGCACTACTCTCCTTTTTAATAGATATTTCATAAGTATGTTCATAGATTCTTTTTCTTAAAGCTCTTTCAGATTTTCCTATATAGAATGCCCCACATGTTTCACAAAAAGCCAGGTATACTATCCCTTTGGTATCACAATTAAAGTATTCCTGACTATTGATCATTTTGTTTAGCCCTGTATTTAACCTATACAGGTTAATTTTGTGGTGTGTCTGTTTATAACATGTCGGATGAGAGGGAAAAGTCTCACCCCAAATCAGGGTTTAGAAATGTCCAGATTGTGGACAGAAAATGTCCATCACGGACAGACATGTCCAATGTGTTTACTTTCTGGGGCTAAACACCTCCAAGACTCTTGCAGTATTTGCCACTCTTTTTCATCTAGGGTTCTCAGAGAGAAGAAGAAAACTCATTGATAGGGTGTTGCTGCAGCATACTTTCTCAGAGGCGTTGGGTAGCCAGGAAGGTGCCAGCACTTCTTCAAAATCTTCAGATTCTAAACTAACCAAGAAGGCAAAAAAATAAGAGGGTACATGGTCATCGGTTCCACAGTCCTCGGAACCGAGTGCCCCTTTGGTTCGGAGCCAGCTCCCAGTCTTGGAGCCGGTCTCTGAGGCTCCCTCATCCAGTCAGCACCTTCGGTGCATTCCTCGAAGTCTTCGGTCAGCCTCTCTGATATGGATCGGCTAGTGCAGAAGCTTCTACAGGCACCAGGACTTGCTAAATTGTTGTCGGCCCCGACCATTTCGTCGGAGCCGAAGACCATTCAACCGGACTTGACTATTCCTCCTCCGAGCCGTACTGGACTCTGAGCTGAAGGAGCCCGAATCGATAGTTGTTGAACCTATGGAACCGAGTCCCACACCGGTGTTGTCGGTTCCATCTACTGGGATGTCCTCAGCGCCGACAGAGGACACTAGGAGCCGACACACTCCTGTCTGGTCCGGGGAGGATAGTCGGACTGATTTGTCAGTGCCGACTCTTCCTCTCGGAGCTTCAGCTTGGATGAGCTTGGCTCCTACCTCTGGCTCTGAGCCCATGGTTTCGGTGCGGGAGGATCAGACGGTCCCTCCAGATCAGTCTACCCCTTCTCGTCAGAGCCATGGTGCTTTCAATGCCATGAGGAGAGTCCTGTGTCCTAAGACATTGTTGGCATCAGTTCGGGCTTCCTTCTCCCCTCAAGCTCCTGTGTCCGCTTCTACGTCTACCGGTCCTCCTAAGCATAGAGACCCTGAGCCTCAAGTAGCCCCACAGGGCATCCCCTGCTCTTTCAAGACCTCCCCAGATCTACCCACTGAGGAGGTACCTAGGAAGAGACTGTGCAAGAGGAGGGACTTAGACTCCCCACAGGAGTCTTTGACATCCGACACGGACTTGGATGAATCAGAAGTGTCCCCTCGATCCCCCTCTGAGGATATCTCCTTTGTGGAGATATTGGAGATCCTTAGAGGGGCAGTTGGCAGTCCAAAACCCCTACTGAGGACGAGTCAGTGCTCTTGAAGGCTTTTGAGTCTCAACCTTTCACTTCTTGGGTGTCTCTGCCTTACGACAAGCTCATGGAGCTGATCTCTTGGAAGGCGTGGGAGTCATTGGAGGCCATGGAACCTGTTCCTCGGAAGCCGAATAAGTTCATCTCTGCCTCAGTGGACAAAGCCTTTTTGACCAAAGGAGTGCCTGTTGATGTCATGGTAGTAGCTGCAGCCACCAAAAAGGAAGTGTCTGAAACATCCGCTTCTATCCATCCTCCTAGCAGAGATTCTAGGATCATGGATAGATATGGGAAACGCATGTTTAGTTCAGCGACTTTCTCTGCAATCGCTGAACTATTTAACCCATTTTACAAGATTGCAGAGAGATCTCCTGAAAGAGCTAGGAGATGCTCTCCAGGGTACGGTAACTGCAGGGGTTGCCGACAAAGTCAACACACAGCTCGCTACCCTAAACTTGGTTGTGAACTCGTCTGTGCGTCTCATATCTTATGAAGCTGATGGTTCGAGTAGAGCCGGTAGTTCAGGCATTGCTCTGCAGAGACGAGCCTGGATGCGTCTCTGTTCCTTTGCAGAGCCCTTTAAGTCTTCCTTTATCAACACCCCATTTGATGGCTCATCACTGCTTGGGCCTAAAGTAAAGGAAACTGTAACCAGGTGGGAGCAGGAAGGCAAGACCATATCTGCCATTGGAGTCAGTTTTTCTACCCCTACTCGGCTCTATCCCAAGAGCCCTAGGTGTGGGAAAATGTGGTTCCGAAAAGCACAGGGAGCCTTTCAGGACGCACGTGGAGAAACCCCCTCTAGAGGCAGAGGGAGGGGGTTATAACAGAAGATGCCGCCCGCGCGGCAGAGGGGGTCCGCAGCAACAGGGTGACAGAGGCCAGTTTTCTGGTCAGCCCTACCAGCACTCCTGAAAGGAGGCTCGGCTGTCCGGCTCTGGAGGCAGTCGGGGGTCGCTTGTCTTAGTACCCAGAAGCCTGGCTAAACATAACATCAGATACATGGGTACAAAGCATCATTTCCAGAGGAAATTTCATACCATTCTCTTCCCCTCCTACTCCTGTAAACAGTATCCCAGATGTTCCACCCGGTCTCAGGGAACAAGCAATCGTAGAGGTCCAAAAATTGCTAGAAAAAAGTCTTCCAACCAGTCCCAGCAGACCAAGTTGGATTCGGAACTTACTCAAGATTCTTTTTGGTACCAAAGAAAACAGGGGACTGGAGACCTATCTTGGACCTCAGCAGACTCAACCAATTTGTAAAGAAAGAGAAGTTCCGAATGTTCACACTTCAGTCCATTCTTCCCTTCCTAGGGAAAGACGATTGGATGTGCTCCATAGATCTCAAGGACGCGTACTATCACATAAAGATGAACAGGCGCTCCAGGGGGTCACCTGCGTTTCCGGCTGGGAGCCAGTCATTACCAGTTTCAAGCCCTGCTCTTTGGTCTCACTACAGCCCCCAGGGTGTTCACCAAATGCATGGCAGTGGTCATGGCTTACCTGAGGCGTCTAGGATTCCAGGTGTTTCCATACCTAGACGATTGGCTCCTCACTGCTACCACCAGGCATCAGTTGACTCGGGCAACACACTATACTCTGACACTCTGCCATCAGTTAGGCATTACAATCAACTTCGAAAAGTCTGCCTTATTGCCATCGCAGCATACCGTTTTTATAGGAGCAGAGTTAGATACCTCATCCATCACTCGTCTTCCAATCAAAAGAGTCTCACTTCTTCGCCAACACGTCATCTCACTGGTGTCAAAGAACAAACCTACAGCAGCAGAGGTCTTGAAGGTGCTAGGTTTGATGGTGGCAGCAATCCTGGCTGTACCACTTGCAAGGATGCATATGCGAATCCTTCAATGGCTCCTTTTCGCTCAGTGGTCTTACCAAAAGCTACCAATGCACCACATGATTCTCATCGCAGATTCTTGCAAGAGAGACCTTCGGTGGTGGTTGACGTCTCTTCATGTTACAATCGGAAGACCCTTTGTCCCCCCCCCCCCAGTAGCCACTGTGACCACGGACGCTTCACTGATAGGTTAGGGGGGCCATTTTCAGGGAAAGACTGCCCAAGGCACATGGACGGATCAAGAGTCACATCTGCATATCAATGTTCTGGAGTTGAGAGCAGTACTTCTGGTGTTGCAGTACTTTCAGGACTCTCTTCCTCTAGGGACAATTGCAATTCAGACGGACAACATGTCAGTGGTCTGGTACTTGAACAAACAAGGCGGAACCAAGTCTTACCCCCTTCGTCGAGAAGCCCTCCGCGTATAGCAATGGGCTGTGTCTTCCCACCATTTTCTGATAGCAACGCACATCCCAGGGAAATCCAACGTGATAGTGGACAAGCTAAGCAGGGCAATACAGTTGCCTCATGAGTGGTCTCTCAACCGAGTTGCAGATTTGATTTTCCACAAATGGGGCCAGCCTTGCTGCGACCTCTTTGCCAGTCACATCAATACCAAATGCCGAAGCTACTTTGCCCGAATACCACCTCCAGGACATTCCCCGAGAGATGCACTTGTACACAATTGGCCTCCGGGTCTCCTATATGCATTCCCACCTATTCCATTGATACCCAAGGTTTTACAGAAAGCAAAGTCGCTGGGAAGGACAGTTATCCTCATAGCCCCCTACTGGCCTTGACAGATTTGGTTCCCCTTCCTTCACCATCATCTACTGGAGGATCCATGGATTCTGGACCCAGTTCCGGACCTTCTGACACACCCGTCAGGGGACCTCCATCCTTCACTGCAGTCCCTAAAACTGACTGCTTGGCTAATCCACATTCCCTAATTGCCAGGCTTCATTCGCTCTCAGATGATACAAGACAAATCCTTTTGTCTTCTCACAAGCCATCCACCAGGAAACTATACCGCAGTAAGTGGAACAGGTTCTCAGTTTGGGCCAGTATACAGAAAATCAACCCTTTCCAAGCTCCTCTATTGTCCAGTTTAGAATTTTTGACAAAGATTTTTAAAGAAGGAGCAGCAGCTGCCACAGTTAAGAGTCCAGTTAGCCGCCATATCAAATTTCCACCTTGGATTCGATGGGTTGAATGTTATGGGCCATAAGTTATCTAAGGCTTTTCTTAAAGGTGCTTTACACATGAGACCTCCTGTCAAAATCCCTTATTCTCCCTGGGATTTGAATTTTATGCTGTCTCAAATTATCCCCCCCCCCCCCTTCGAACCAGCATCTTCTTGTGATCTCAAATATTTGTCCTGGAACACTATATTTCTAGTAGCCATTACATCTGCCTGCAGTGTGTCAGAACTTCAAGCATTATCCTGTCAAGCCTCCTTACATGATTTTCCATGCTGATAGAGTATCTCTCAGAACAAGCCCCTCCTTTTTGCCTAAAGTCTGTTCTGAATCCAATATCAATGAGGTCATTGAGTTGCCAGTCTTTTTTCCCAACCACTCTAATAAATTGGAATACATGCTGCACAAACTTGATGTACACAGACAGCTCAGATTTTATCTTGACAGAACTGAGGGTAGTAGAAAATCAGATCAACTTTTCGTATCCTTTTCGGAGGCCAGAAAAGGTAATCCAGTGGCTAAAACAACCCTATCTAAATGGTTATCAGATTGCATATCCTTTGTTTATGCGAATGCAAACATGCCATTGACACACAAACCTAAGGCTCATTCTACCAGAGCCTTTTCTACATCTTCTGCCTTTCAAGCTAAATTGCCCCTTGACAATATTTGTGCTGCAGCCACTTGATCTAAGCCTCATACCTTTATCACACATTTCAAAGTAGATAAGGCTTCCAGGGACAGGTCTTCCTTTGATTCCACGGTACTGAAAAAACTTACTCCCATGAGCCACCCAAGATTGAGGGTGCTAAGGACGCTACCCATCAGTGAGAATAAACAGCGAGATTTAACAACTTCACATAAAGAAGTTATGTACTTACCATAACGTTCCATGTTGTTTATCTCACCTTTATTCTCACGTCCCTCCTTCCTTCCCCCTCTTGGCTGACAGTTGACTTAGAGGCTGGTACCATCCTGGTTATTCAATACTTCTTCTTCCCCTTTGGGAAGTGCTTCCTTGTAGAAAAAGAAGTAAATAAAAGGGTATATATACTCGCACCAAACAAGGTCTGAGGTAATTCCAGCAGTGCATTGTGGGATAAGGGGCTTGGTCATGAGCTACTGGCAAACCTTGAGCTTTGCTATCGGCCGTGTCGGAGCTGAGGATCAGCTCCGAACCCATCAGTGAGAATAAAGGCGAGATAAACAACTCACATGGAACATTATGGTAAGTACATAACTTCTTTTTATCTTCCATGCGGCTAGGGTTTCCTTTAGGACTAACCCATCTTTTATGCCCAAGGTGGTATCCAATGTGGCTTTAAACCAATCCATCCATTTGCCAACTTTTTTTCCTAATCCTCAGAATAAAGGGGAAAGGATTCTTCCTTGGACATGCACAGACAGCTCAGGTTCTACCTTGAAAGGACTAAACCTTTCAGAAAATCTGACCAGCTGCTGGTCAGCTTTGCTACAGGGGCAGGGGGCAAGGCCATTTCCAAAAAAAAAATTCTAATTGGATAGCACACTGCATCCATTTCTGCTACAGACACCATGGTAAACCTACCCCACAGGGGATTAGACCTCATTCCACTAGGGCTACCTCAACATGTACAACTTTTTTCAGGAGAGTCCGTACCAGGGACATCCTGGAAACTGCAACCTGAATTTCTGTACACAACTTCACCAAGCATTACCACTTGCCTATCTTTTCCAAATCCAGAGCTGGATTTGCCACAGCAGTCTTACAAGGCCTGCTAGCCAGCTCTACTACTTCTTGACTGCCTCCACCCTTTCTCAGCCTTGGGAATCAACCCAAGTGTGATGACTGCAACAGTGAAATATGAAGAACATAGTGCAGTTGTGTACACTTACCATAAATGTAGATGCTCGAATGTATTCACTGTTGCAGTCCTGGTTGCCCTTCCTCCAGTCCCCTGTCTTTCTATACTTTCTACCTATCCTCTTTTTTTGGCCATATCTTATGGAAATGGCATTTACTCTTTACTGGAGGTGTTCCACACCATTTGATTGCTTCCTATTTTGGGGGCTCCTGACATATGGGACAAGAAAAACTGATGTTGACTGCATGTTTTATACCCCTAATGACCTGACGTCATGGATGAGGTGACAGCATCCAACACAGAAATCCCAAGACTCTGGTATTCAGGCCAATTGAGGGCAATCTGCAGGCAGATAACCCAAGTGTGATTACTGCAACAGTGAATACACTCAAACATCTACATTTATGGTAAGTGTACACAACTGTACTTTTGCTGTAGCATAGACTAAATTCAGACCTGCTGAATCTAGCTTTGTTTAATTAACTTGAGCACTAATCCAGACCATCTTTTGTTGGAGTAGGTTCCCCTGCACCCTAGTGGCAGGAGTGTGCAGTTGGAACTTGTCTGATTGAAGACTGCTGGAACAGGGCTCAGCTTTTAGCTTTGTATTGGTTAATTTGTTTAAATCAGTTTGCTCATTTGCTACTGTCATATTAAAAAAAAAAATACACTTTATGCATCGCTGCTTAGCTAGGGTTAAACAGTTCTTGGTGCCATAAAGTCTGCTCTTCAAATTTTCCCTTAGTACTAGCCAGTTTTTTAGTTTTAGCACTCAAATCTGTTTCTTTGAGCTAAGCACTTGTTCAGAACTTGTCGTAAGCACTAAATAAGCTACAAATTACTGCAGCACTCGACTTTCCTCACTTATCTAGAGGAAAACAGTTTTTAGTACTTAATAAATAACCACCTATCCAGGCATGTCTAACGGTCAGCTCCTGGTGTTTTCTCTTGTCTACCTGATGAATCTGGGCATCTTGGGGCAATGCAGCAATTGCCTCATGTACACAGACATCCCTCTCCTCCTATCACCCAACACTACAGCCTGTGAGAGATGCACTTATATAGCCAAACTAGAAGCAAAGCTTTCTTCACCCAAGACTGGGCTAGGCAGTCAAGAGGAGAAGGTAAACACTTGCACCACACCACACTCATCACATAGTCCCTCAAAACCTACACCACCAAAACATGCACATAGCAACACAAAACACACACCTACATTTGCGGAGGCTCTCAATAAAAATCTGCTCAAGCAGCAGAGACCACGAAAGCAGAAACGCAAGCAACCTCCACCCCCCCCCCAACAAAACCCAAATGACACATAACCCACAAACTCTGTGTGCCACTCAACCACAGCCCATAAGGCGTAACAACATACCCAACACTCTAGTCATAGGTGACTCTATAGTCAGGCACACTGATGTTCCACTCACCAGGCTGCACAAGGAGAAAGTTACTGTCAGCTGCCTGTCGGGTGCCAGCATCCGCCATATAACGCACACACTCAGGTCACTCCACAACAAGTACAAATATGACTGTCATTGTCCATGTTGGTGTGAATGACCCGAGACGCATCTCCCTGGACTACATGAAAAGAGACATGGAGGAGCTCTCCGATCTTGTAGCCCAGGCAGGTATGACCCTAGCCCTGAGTAGCATCCTGCCATCACCCCAAATGATACCACAGTACAAGGACAAAATAATCGACTCAACAATTGGCTAAGCTTCTGGTGTCATTCTAAGGGGTTCCAGTATCTGTCTGCCTGGGATGACATGATCGACAGACCATGATGCTTTACCAGAGATGGCCTGCACCTGTCGCCCTTGTGATTCCGGATACTGGCTAAGGCTCTTGCCACCCCTGTAGTACCTTTTTTAGACCAGGTTCAAATGACAAATTCACCACCGTAACAAGTACAAGGAAGCAAAATCTGAGGGTAATGCTACTCAATGCTAGAAGTGTAAACCTCAAAATGCATTCACTCAAGGCACTCCTTAAAATGGAGAACATCGATGTCTCTGCAGTGACAGAGACCTGGTTCAAGGCTCCAGAGAGCACCCCTGCATTACCAGGCTATAATTCATACCACACCTTTCGGCCACCTAACCTGGACCGAAACAAAGGTGGAGGCGTGTCCATATTCATTAAGGATATCCACACCTCCAGGCTAATTGCTCAGCATAATGCATCTGAGATTATCCAAGTGCAACTAACTCTGGGCAAGACTGCAATCCAAATTGTAACTTGCTACAGATCCCCCACCTTGGCCCAGGATTCCCACTCCTCATTTCTTGATACACTGGAAAATATTAGGGTACAACCCAACACCCTAGTAATGGGAAAATGTTCATCATGTTACACTGCTGCAGTCATTATACTTAGGTTATCCTGCTGTCAGGCGATCCCGTAGTCGGCCAGAGTTCCAAAGTCTTAGTTCGGCTTCGGTTGCTGTCACTTCTTCCCTGACTTCAGTGCGCCAGGAGTATATAAGATGCATCTGACGCAATTTTCTTCAGTCTTTCTTGCCGCGTGGTGCCCGAAGCAGAAGCAGTTCACAAGTGCCGGTCGGCCGACTCCTGAGATTTTCGAAGTCGAATTTCAGATCCAAAGTCTTCAATAAAGCTAAGTACCCCATTGGGGAAACTTTTTTCTTGCCTCAGACCGATGTCAGAAAAAGTTAATAATTGTATTTCTTGTGGGAAGCAAATACCTCATAAGGACTTTCACTCTTACTTTATTCCATGCCTAGGCCCTGATCACGACGTCACTAGTAGTCGGTTTTGTGCTAGATTTAACCAACGCACTATCAAAAGACGTTTTGATTTTGCTTTACACTACTTTGGCCGAAGGTTCAATTATACTATGCCGTTGGATCAACCGACGACCGCAATTCTGAAAAAAACACAAAGACAAGGATAAAGACAGGCATCCGAGGTCCAAAACTGACGACAAAACCTCTTCTAGGCCAGTCGCCGGTTCTCAGTGAGGCGCTTTCGCAGTCCCTGACACCCGCTACCTCAGAGCCACAGGCCGCCTCTGACTCCCACGTGGAGACAACTAGGCCTCTGGAAACTCAAGGTATTGGGCCTATGGAAACTAATCCCTCAGATGGGTCCAGAGCCGATGATTAGGCAACAGCTTCTGAGGGTGTTTTCAGACCTTCACAACTTACCATTAAAGCAACAGCCAAGACAAAAGTACCATTAAAGACAAAGAAGCAAGTACAGCATTCTCCTGGACAGTCCTCCATGCCTAAGAAACTAATGCTTAAAATGGCCGAAGACCTCATTACTCTAATCGGGGGTTCCCATCCCCCTCCTGAGAAAAGGCTTAGGCAGGATACTGACTAGGATTCCTCTGATCAGGTTTCCATTTTCTCTGATTCCTCTTCAGACCGGGGATACTCTCTACCCCCCTATGCGGACTCTGATGCTGAAGAATCTATCCCTTCAGCCTCTTCTCCTGAGGATTATTCTTTTGGGGAACCTTTACACACCATGAGGGAGCATTTCCATTGGGAATGCCAGGATTATTCAGAATCCAAGAAAAGGCTCCGGGATTTCATTTTATTGCCTCAACACAGGCCCCTGGCTATTCCGCCTGTGTTAGATATTGTGGATGATGTGTTCTCTGAATCCAGCTGATCTCCTGATTCTTTGCCCCCTGCACCAGCTAAGCCAGATAGGTATTATAGAGTCCCTGACTCTCTCAAGTTTCTTTATAAAAACCCTTCTGATCCAGAAACTATTTCCCAGGGTCCAAAAGGGGTTAAGGCTTCCATTGCAAAAAATCCAGTACCCTCTGACAGAGATTCGAGAGCTTTGGATAGATGGGGGAAGAAAGTTTACACTTCTGCTTTAGCAATAAGGGCTTTAAATTGCCAGTTTCACATGCTTAAGTACCAACAATATTTAATGGCTCAGTTAAAACAGAAAATCCTTGCAAGCTCAGAAGCTCCTGACTGTAAAGAAATGCAGGATTTATTGCATGCAGTTGAACAGGTGGGAAAACATACTCTGCAATGTGGTTTTGATTCTTTAGAGGCCTCTTGTAGAGCCGCAGTTACAGGTTCTGTGATTCGAAGACATGCTTGGTTAAAAGAACAGAGTTCACCTGATCATGTTAAGGCAAAATTATTGGATGCTCCTTTACAGCATATCATCTTGTTTGGTGTTAAGGAAAATGGAGGATAAAGCTAAATCTATGCAAACAGTCAAGGATTTCTTACAGGTACAGCCACCTCGCTTTAGCAGAAATTGGCCAACAAAGAATTGGTCCTTTCCAGTGTCAGACAGGCCACAGAGAGGCAGATACAGACACCCAAGAGGCAGATCTCAACCCCAAGGCTCTAACAGATGACAGTGGGGCACCTCAACCCCAAAAGGAGGTGAGGACAAGTCTCAACCTTACAGGAAACAGTCCCAATGACTTCCCCCTTCGTACGCCAAGCACTCCCCCTTTTGGCAGCCCCTTTAGGGGGAAAACTAGCACTTTTTTCTCAAAACTGGCAAACAATCACCCAAGACAAATGGGTTCTGAATATTGTCTCTCAAGGTTACAGGTTCCACTTTCATACTTTACCAAGGCTAAAAGGAATGCCAGACCTGCCACAAAGTCAATGGGCAGAGGCACAAAAACAAATTTCAGCCCTCATGGACATGAGAGCTATTCAGAAAGTACCACAACAGGAACAAGGACAAGGATTTTACTCAAGACTCTTCCTGGTCCCCAGAAAGGACAAGGCCTGGAGGCCCATACTAGACCTTTCAATTCTAAATACTTACCTGGATATTCCGAAATTCAAAATGTTGACATTACAGCAGCTTCTACCCATGGTGTGCAAGAAGGCTTGGCTTGTTACTCTGGACCTCAGAGGCATACCTGCATGTCCCTATCAGACAAAATTGCAGAAGATACCTCAGATTCAAAGCTGGTACAATGCACTACCAATTCTCTGCACTGCCCTTTGGCTTATCTCCTGTGCCCAGGGTCTTTACAAAGTGCCTGGCACCAGTAATTGCATTTTGCAGACAAAAAGGAATTCAGATATATCCATACCTGGACGACTACCTCATTCAAGCAGAGACAAAGGACATCCTTCTACAGCATCTGGCATTTGTAAAAAGGTTGATAATTTCTCTAGGGTACACAGTAAACAAAAAGAAGTCAAAACTAGTGCCCTCACAACAGATTATATTCCTGGGTGCCAGCTTAAATACAACGGCCCAGATGGCTTATCTCACGCCAGACAAACAAGTTCAACGAACTCAATATCTTCAATTACTGGCAAAAAAGTCCCATCTCCCTGCAAGAAAAATTCTGCAGGCCCTGGGATTCATGGCATCCTGCATACTACTAATACCATATGCCAGACTGCATATGAGGAAATTACAATGGTACCTAAAAAGTGTTTGTACTCAAACACTGACAGTTTAGAAGCAGTAATACCAATGATTCCCTGCCTACAACAGGAGTTTTGATGATGGGCACAGGCATGTCACCTAACAAGGGTCAGCCTTTTACCCTACCCCACAGCCAGGCAGACTCTAACAGATGCTTCAGATTACGCCTGGGGAGCACACATGGCAGGAAAATGCATTCAGGGCCAGTGGACCACAGACCAGATGCATCTTCACATCAATCAAAAAGAGATTTTGGCTGTTCAAAATGCCCTAACAGCTTTCAAGGACCTTCTGCATCCAGGACAATTATTATTAAAGACAGACAACACCACAGTAATGTGGTACATAAACAAGCAAGGGGGCACTCATTCTTATCCCCTATGCAGGCAAGCCATGACCTTGTGGAACACAGCTCTAACTTATCAAGTTCATCTGCAAGCACAATTCCTGCCAGGAAAGAAAAATACTCTGGCAGATGATCTCAGCAGAAATATCATGGACCCTCACGAATGGAAATTGAATCCACAAATCTTCAGCATGGTAATGTAAAAATGGGGATGCCCAGACATAGATCTTTTTGCCTCCTCACTGAATTGCCAACTACAAAAATTCTGCACAAGGACTTATCACACACAAGCATGGAAAGTGGATGCTCTCTCCTTCAGCTGGAAAAGCCTAAAAGTTTATGCCTTCCCACCACTGCCTCTCCTCTCAAAGGTACTCCTAAAAGCCAGACAAGAAAAACCACAGATGATCCTGATTGCTCCAGACTGGCCACGCCAGCACTGGTACCCAATCTTAAAGAATTTAGCTCAAGGCCCACCATGGATTTTGCCTCAAATTCCACACCTTCTGACTCAACAAAACAATCAGATCCTGCAAGTTCAGCTCAAAACCCTAAACCTGGCTGCATGGCAGATTCATTAGTCAAACAGGCGACACCTGTCTGTAAAGCTGTTATGGATGTCATTTTGGAGGCCAGGAGGCCTAGCACCAGGAAAGCTTACTCAGAAAAAATGGAAGAGATTCTGTGCCTGGAACCAGGCTCAAAGCCTTGACCCTCTTGTCCCAAACATTCCTCAGATTTTACAATACTTAACTGAGATGCTGGACAAAGGCCTATCTTTCTCATCAATTAAGATCCACGCCTCTGCCATTTCAGCACATTACAACACAGATCCTCCTTTATTCTCTCACCCCTTGTACCTCAGAGGGGCTAAAAACATAAGACCGCCCCGGAGAGCACCAACACCAACTTGGGACCTCAATTTCGTTTTGGAAAAACTGACCCTGCCACCTTTTGAGCCAGCCAATACAGCCGATCTAAAATTTTTATCATGGAAAACAGCTCTGCTCTGCTCCTGACAGTAACTTCAGCACGAAGAGTCTCAGAGCTACAGGCGTTAATGGCAGTGGAACCTTTTATAATTTTTCATCAGGAGAGGGTTTCTTTAAGGACAAACCCTACCTTTATGCCAAAGGTGGAATCTAGTGTGGCTCTTAACCAAACCATCCATTTGCCAACTTTTTATCCAAACCCCCAGAATAAAGGGGAGAAACTTCTGCACTCTTTGGACATACACAGGCAGCTACGCTTCTACTTGGACAAAACAAAAACTTTCAGGAAAACTGAGCAACTGTTTGTAGCATATGCTGCAGGATCACATTGCAAGGCTATCTCAAAGCAGACTATATCCAAAGGGATAGGACACTGTATTCATTACTGCTACACACAGCATGGAAAATCAGTCCCTAATAACATCAGGCCACATTCCACCAGGGCAACAGCCACTTCAACGGCCTTTCTCAGAGGAGTACCTACCAAGGAAATTTTGGAGGCTGCAACTTGGAGTTCAGTGCACACCTTTACCAAGCATTACCACTTGCCTCTTTACTCTAAATACAGAGCAGGATTTGCCATACAACCTTTGAGGTGTATTTGCTTGTAACTGAAGGTGTTGTTTTTTATTTACTATGTATATTTGTTACTAGCAATATGTATTGCCTACCTACTTGGGGGCACCTGACATCTGGGGCAAGAAAAACTGAAGAAAATGGCGTTGGATGCATCTTGTATACCCCTGGCGCACTGACGTCAGGGAAGAAGCGACAGCAACCGACGCCGGACCAAGACTTTGGAACTCTGGCCGGCTGCGGGACCGCCTGACGGCAGTATAACCCAAATGTAATGACTGCAGCAGTGTGAACACTTGAACATCTACATTTATGGCAGGTACAAAACTGTACTTTTCAACTACTCCACCATTAACTGAGAAAAGTACTCCTGTACCAACTCTTTTGCTCAACGTTTTCTGGAATTCATAAATTCCAATGCCTTGGATCAATTTATCCACCCCCCCCCCCACCAGGGGCAGGAGTATCCTAGACCTGGTCATTACCAGCATGGGCGACCGGTGTTCCACACCAGAGGTCAATTCCTTGTTGTTCAGATCCGACCACAAGCTAATCACCCTAGACATCCACGTCCCACCCCCCCATTAGGGAAACCACCGTAACAATTTCTCCAAAGCCAACTTCATGCTTAAGACCGAAGTGGCAAACTTCACAACACCCATGCAGATGGACAATAGAGGTACGACTGCTGAATCTTACACAAATGCACTTTATAAGCACTCACAAGAGTTCATGGATCGTGCTATCCCTAACAGAACCAAGATGCTATCCTCCAAAAAAATGAAACCAATCTGGTGGCCCCCTGCTATAAACATACTCTACAACAGAAGAAAGAAACTGTTGCAAAAAAGAGTAAAATCCCATGATTGGAGGAACTCCCTGGTCAGCCTCAGTAAGAAGCTGAGAGCCCTCATAAAGTCCTCTGTTAGTTACGAAAACAAAATCACCACCGATTCTAAAGACAACCACAAAGCTTTCTGTAGCTATGTCAAGAATCTCAATGGCAACACTCAGATCTGCTCTGAGTTACAGCACAATGGCACTAAATATACAGAACCAACTCATATTGCTACATCCTGGCAGATAGGTTCAGTGCTAACTTTACCCCCCTCTCACCCCCTAATGGGCCCATCTCTATAAAGGAAGAAAGCAAAA